>NC_134354.1:757334157-757386657 GCF_048569485.1 Anomaloglossus baeobatrachus
AATTTATATTAATATTTTATTACTTAATATTGAGCACAATTAGGCATGCTGATATCCCCCTATATGCAGTATGTGCCCCCACACAGCCCCCTATAAACAGTAGAGTGCCCACATAGCCCTTATATACGGTATGAGCCCACACATAGCTTCCTATATACAGTATGAGCCCCTACACAGACCCTAATAAACAGTAGATCTCCCACATAGCCCTTACGGTATACAGCCCTCTATATGGTATGAGCACTACACAGCCTCCTATATACAGTATGAGCCCCCATATAGCCTGCTATATACTATGAGCCCTCACATAGCCTTCGATATACAGTTAGAACTCCGACATAGCCCCTACATACAAAATGAGCCCCCACATAACCCTTATATATGGTATGAGCCCACACAATAGCCCCTATATACAGTATGAGCCACCATATAGCCTCCTATATACAGTATAAATCCTCATATAGCTTCCTATTTACAGTATGAGCCCTCACACTGGACTCAGCATTCTGTGCCATCTCCACTGCTGAGCGCAAAAAGGTTGAAAACTCCTCCTTTAAGCATCTATCATATCTGAAGAAGAGAACCAGTGTGCAGAGCATCCTTCACTCTCGAGGAGCTAACACACAGTTTTCAAAGGGCAATGTGTAATACCTTTTTTGTCCTGCGGGAGCGCTGCAGGGAAAATGAATATTTTCTGCTGGCTTCTCATAGTGACTACAATTGATCCCTAGGGATCACAGGAGTAGGACGCCCTGTGATAAGTCTATAATAATCAACATGCTGGGTGGGTGTTCACAGAAAAGGGTTCAGCAGGGTTACTTGTAGAAAAGGGTTCAGTAGGGTTAGTTGTAGAAAAGGGTTCAGTAGGGTTAGTTGTAGAAAAGGGTTCAGTAGGGTTAGTTGTAGAAAAGGGTTCAGTAGGGTTAGTTGTAGAAAAGGGTTCAGTAGGGTTACTTGTAGAAAAGGGTTCAGTAGGGTAACTTGTAGAAAAGGGTTCAGTAGGGTAACTTGTAGAAAAGGGTTCAGTAGGGTAACTTGTAAAAAGGGGTTCAGTAGGGTAACTTGTAGAAAAGGGTTCAGTAGGGTAACTTGTAAAAAGGGGTTCAGTAGGGTAACTTATAGAAAAGGGTTCAGTAGGGTAACTTGTAAAAAAGGGTTCAGTAGGGTAACTTGTAGAAAAGGGTTCAGTAGGGTAACTTATAGAAAAGGGTTCTGTAGGGTAGCTTGTAGAAAAGGGTTCAGTAGGGTAACTTGTAGAAAAGGGTTCAGTAGGGTAACTTGTAGAAAAGGGTTCAGTAGGGTAACTTGTAGAAAAGGGTTCAGTAGGGTAACTTGTAGAAAAGGCTTCAGTAGGGTAACTTGTAGAAAAGGCTTCAGTAGGGTAACTTGTAGAAAAGGGTTCTGTAGGGTAACTTGTAGAAAAGGCTTCAGAAGGGTAACTTGTAGAAAAGGGTTCAGTAGGGTAACTTGTAGAAAAGGGTTCAGTAGGGTAACTTGTAGAAAAGGGTTCAGTAGGGTAACTTGTAGAAAAGGGTTCAGTAGGGTAACTTGTAGAAAAGGGTTCAGTAGGGTAACTTGTAGAAAAGGGTTCAGTAGGGTAACTTGTAGAAAAGGGTTCAGTAGGGTAACTTGTAGAAAAGGGTTCTGTAGGGTAACTTGTAGAAAAGGCTTCAGAAGGGTAACTTGTAGAAAAGGGTTCAGTAGGGTAACTTGTAGAAAAGGGTTCAGTAGGGTAACATGTAGAAAATGAAAGACTGCATTCAGAAGAGCAAAAAGTTCATAAAGTTCTCAGAATTGATTAATGAACTGTAAAGTGTCATAATCCTTCGATATAATGATCTCGTGCCTATCTGCGATTCTTGCTGGCTCCGCAAAATAAACAGCTGAGAGAGATTGTAAAAGTGTAGAGGAGCTGTTATCTGCCTCATACACATTGATACATACAGCGTATGAAAAACAGCAGCCGCACGTATACCCGGTGACACACTATACTGTACGTGCACAGAAACACACACCGCGTGCCAGGAATCATCTGCCGACATCTGCCGCTAGCTCACTGCACAGGACTTTCAACCCAGTTAACCTTAAAGAACCAGGGCACTTTGTGATTGTAGGGTTTAGTGTCCTTAAAGGATACGAATTGTTTTATGAAACTTTTTTCTTTTCATATCCTTATTTCTGGTTTTGTTTTGCTTTTTTGCTTTTTTTTTTTTTATGTCCTATGTGATTTTTTTTTTTTCTGTCCCATAAAGTTTTTTTTTCCTACCTACATACAGTGACTGCACATAGGATTATGCACAGGCACCTTTTAGAGAATATCCAGGAATAATCATGTAGGAGGGATGCCCATGACGCCATAGCAATGCCCAGTCCCAGCGGTCAAGTTGGTGAGATTAGATGGAGGCCCTTTAAAGTAATTTCAGCAGGTTTTTGCTGCAAGGGTTAAAACATAGAATTCAGGGATGCCTGTCTTGTCAAGGTCCGATCTCGATCTGCCCTTTAATTCAGGGATGCCTGTCTTGTAAAGGTCCGATCTCGATCTGCCCTTTAAAGTAATGTCAGCAGGTTTTTGCTATGAAATCTGAAGACCGTATGCTGCAAGGATTAAAACATAGAATTCAGGAATGCCTATCTTGTCAAGGTCCGATCTGCCCTTTTAAAGGGAATCTGTCAGCAGGTTTTTGCTATGTAATCTGAAGACCGCATGCTGCAAGGGTTAAAACATAGAATTCAGGGATGCCTGTCTTGTCAAGGTCCGATCTGCCCTTTAAAGGGAATCTGTCAGCAGGGTTTTTTTTTTAACTATATTTTTATTTAAATGTTTCATTAACATATAACACTGGCATTGATATGTAATCTAAAGACTGTATGCTGCAAGGATTAAAACATAGAATTAAGGGATGCCTGTCTTGTCAAGGTCCGATCTCGATCTGCCCTTTAAAGTAATGTCAACAGGTTTTTACTATGTAATCTGAAGGCTGCATGCTGCAAGGGTTAACACAGAATTCAGGGATACCTGTCTTGTCATGGTCCGATCTTCCCTTTTAAAGGGAATCTCTCAGCATCTTTTATTTATTTATTTTTTTTAACGATTTTTATTCAAAATTTTCAATAACATATAACACTGGCATTGATATGTAATCTGAAGACCGCATACTGCAAGGGTTAAAACACAGATTTCAGGGATGCCTGTCTTGTCAAGGTCCGATCTGTAATTTGTTTAACCAGCAGGACTTCTCATTGCTCGGCGGCAGTCCATCTAGCCCCCCTCTGACTCCTCACAGTCTATACACAATGTACATAGAGAGTCTGGTGTGGGTGGGGGTAATTCACTCAGCTCTGCTGCATGGCTAATTCTAAAAAATTCTGATTGTGTCAGAACGGCTGTACCCAGTAATCTAAGTGATACATCGTTGGATTCAGACTCTTTGCCTACATCATGCTGCTCTCAGAGGAGGTAGCAAAAATCTGCCACCAGATTCCTTTCTAAAGAAGCAGCACTGAAGAGGTCAACGGGATTATTCCAGAAGGATAATTATTTTCCGTATGCCCAATTAGGACATGGGGTTGTTGGAGTCCTTTCCTTTAATATGGAAAGACATCACGGATAAAGATCTGTCCACTTAAAGGATTGTCTGTGATGATGGCTCGCCAATCCTGGTAGGTGTGGCTGTAAATGGCGCCACGCTGCAATACCAGACCCAGCCTGTGTGCAAGAGTGGCGCTTTGTCTTGGAAGGGGATATCTTATTCAACATCTATGAAAGGTAAAAAACTGCTGCTACATGTGAATGTGGTGACTTATGGCGCCCCCTCGATGCCTCTCGAGATACCAATGGTCGAATAGCCATATGCACCATCATTGCGCAAACCGCAGCTTGGATGGTAAAGCTGTTAAATACTTCAATGTCTACGCAGCAAGAGAACAACATCAAAGACTCTGCAAGTAGGAACATATACTGAGATGTAAATACTTCAGCCAGTGACACAATCATGAAATCAATCAATCTTCTTCCTGCAATTAGGGCAGATGAAAGACATCAAACACCTTAGGTTACTCGTGTCCACCAAGTAATATGGACGCCAAGAATATTTCTCTGTGCGTAAATCAGGGACCTAAAGTATTATATTTGCAGAATATACTGGGGCGTTTCTTATAGGGGGTTCTCCGATATTGACTAGATGAGCCATCCATAGCTGACCACTGATGAGTGGTAGAGTGGAGGACCCACCATCAAAGCCTGGAGCGTAAACTGTGACTGCAGTTATTTCCAATGTTTCTCAGATGGCCATTGTCCGAAATTAAAGGGGGTGTCCAGATCTTTGATATCCAAGAACTGTTGAGAAGATGGGTCATCAATTGGTTCGAAATCCAACACAGCCACCAATCAGCTGTAGCACAGCCAAATGTAAATATGTATGGGGCCGAAACAGCGCCGCTCCATACACCGTATAGTGGCCATTTCCAGGTACTGCAGTTTTTAGCTCTTGTTTTTGGTTCACCAATTGGCTTTAGCTCTGATCTTGAGATGTGAGCTAATGGAGGAAGGCAAGCTGCTATAATGGCTCCCATTCACTGCACACACATGAGGAATTCTAGTTCTCCTGTCCTTATGTAGTAGCATGGAGCATATTATCCATCAAGTAATGAGCAGTGTAGATGTAAATCCAGCTCTAAGTGAGGTGAAACACTTTATAGAAAGGAGCACCAGGGTTTGGTGTCTCTTTTCCAATCTGCACCTCCATAGACTTCAATATATGCTCTGTTTCCCCCAAATTAAGACCTATCCTGAAAATAATCCTTAGGACGATTTTTTTTGGGCTATTTTTGAGTATATTTAAAATATAAGCCCTACTCCAAAAATTATGCCCTAGTTGCGGTTCCATAAGGCAATGTCCAAGCAGGTAAAAAAAGCTAAAGACTAGAGCAGACCTCTCCAAAGGAAAGCAAACACCCCCAAAAGAAAGCAGACCCCCCCCACCCCCATGCTCCCCTCAAAAAAAGGTAGCTCTGATGATTTTAATACCTTAGTGAGCAGGCAGTCTCTTATTTGTGCCTGCTTGTAGTTTGAAGGTTACTCTGTAATTTTATCTTTAATGCCATATTAAGACTTCACTAATAAAACAATCCCATCAAACTCCTGAAATCTCAGCTTCTTGGACCTTTATAAGAATGTGATATGTCGTTACAGGTTGAGTACATTTTTATTGCAATCCCCTGTTAGAAATTAAACCAATTGTTTTGTATATTTTTATATAAAATTATTTTAATCCAGTAATTTTGAAATTCTAAAAATCCAGCTTTTAATTCAATTTAGCACTTTTATTACATGGAAACTCAGTAAACTAAAAATACTTTAGTAATGTTTGATAACCAGACACCTTTCAAGTTCCATCTCTGTTGGATTAACTAAATTTAATAGTATTGTGCAGGTTCTTATGGGCTGTATAGTTTTTATTACTTACAATAATAGACATTCTGGAAATGCATTTTCCAATGTAAAAAAAAAAAAAATTACTGTGAATTTAATTCTTTGTGGGGTGGCGATGGGGGTCCTTGCTACCCCTAAATAAGCAGGGAGCAACTACTCAGTAATTTCTGATAAGTTACTTGACTCTTGCTGTTTTTTAAAGGCCCCGTCACACTAAGCAACATCGCTAGCAACATCGCTGCTAACGAACAACTTTTGTGACGTTGCTAGTGATGTTGCTGTGTGTGACATCCAGCAACAACCTGGCCCCTGCTGTGAGGTCGTTGGTTGTTGCTGAATGTCTTGGGCCATTTTTTAGTTGTTGCTGTCCCGCTGTGAAGCACAGATCGCTGTGTGTGACAGCGACAGAGCAACAACTAAATGTGCAGGCAGCAGGAGCCGACTTCTGCGGAGGCTGGTAACCACAGTAAACATCGGGTAACCAAGAAGCCCTGTCCTTGGTTACCCGATCTTTACCTTTGTTACCAGCCTCCGCCGCTCTCACTGTCAGTGCCGGCTCCTGCTCTCTGCACATTTAGCTGCAGTACACATTGGGTAATTAACCCGATGTGTGCTGTAACTAGGAGAGCAAGGAGCCAGCGCTTAGCGGTGTGCGCTGCTCCCTGCTCTGTGCAGCTGCACCCTGTACTCTATACCCTATATATGTACCCTGTGCAGCTGCACCCGGTGTGCGCTGCTCCCTGCTCTGTGCACATTTAGCTGCAGCACACATCAGGTAATTAACCCGATGTGTGCTGTAACTAGGAGAGCAGGGAGCCAGCGCTCAGTGTGCGCTGCTCCCTGCTTTCTGCACATGTAGCTGCGTGCACTGGTAACCAAGGTAAATATCGGGTTGGTTACCCGATATTTACCTTAGTTACCAAGCGCAGCATCTTCCACGCGGCGCTGGGGGCTGGTCACTGGTTGCTGGTGAGCTCACCAGCAACTCGTGTAGCGACGCTCCAGCGATCCCTGCCAGGTCAGGTTGCTGGTGGGATCGCTGGAGCGTCGCAGTGTGACATCTCACCAGCAACCTCCTAGCAACTTACCAGCGATCCCTATCGTTGTTGGGATCGCTGGTAAGTTGTTTAGTTTGACTGGACCTTAAGATATCCTTTGGCACTGGCACGTTTTCTGCAGCTGTGATTTCTTGAGCTCCCATATTATTACTCTTTCCTGGCAGATGGATGGTTTACATTCTCTTAGCTTGAGCCCAATTACCTTTGCAGGTGGCACATTATGAAAGGCTCAAGTCCTTTTATAGAGGAGAAATTCCTAGACAAACCTGAAGTAGCACTTGTGACAATTCCTGTGGTTTATATTTATTTGGCAGTTGACAGTAGACGTTACACAGTGAATTGAGTTTCTGCTTGGGAGATTGTATCTTTCTGCAGTCAGCATTTAGAAGATAAGGAAGCATCACCAGATTATACAGCGCCGTATGGCTTTTGGTAATAAGCAAAGACCTTCTCTTGTGTTTTCTATCTTCTTTCTTGTACCTTCTTAAATTTAGAACTACTGTAACTACTTCTATTAATTTGTCTAGAGTTCAAGGTGAATACAATTTTCCCTATTATATTTGGGAATTGCATTTTGGTCATGTTTTTGCTAATTTCATGGTTTGGGAAATACAACAGATGGAACTCCAATAGCCTACAGGAATGCAAAGTCACCAGGTTATTCTCCATTTCCCAACAGGCAATGTCATATTGCGTCCTGATAATGCCCATAGCGGTAACCCTTGAGATGAAACTTCTGCTAATGCTATATGTTACAAATGCATATATTTTGTATAGTATGCATAGTATTCTAATTTTTTTTATTTTGTTTTTGGAAATTTGAAGAGGAACTGTGATTAAATGCGTCTGGTTTGGGTATCCACAAACTTGTAAATTAAAGGGTTGTCTATAAAACCCACTACTAGTAATTTTGAGTTGAGGAAGTTGGGAAATGTCTCATTTAAAATCTCAATCAGCGGGAATCGAACCTTCATATGCATTAAGTGAAAGTCTGCCTAACTGGGCAACCATCTAACTTGTATCAGGTCTCCTGACATTTCAACAACTGATCCTTTTGTTTTTAAGGGGGATAAGCTGCTAACAGAATTGCCTGGCAATGGCTTTTCCCCCTCTGCCCATTCAAAACATATAAATGCTTGGTCGGGTTTTCATGTGTATGTATATGGGGAGTCAAAAGAGAGAGCTGTCAGCCAAATGAGTAGCCAGCGTTAGAAGAGTGTCCCTCATTCTCTGTAGAGAACTCGCTATGTTACAAAGTTATTAAAGAGGTGGTTGAGTACTCTTCAATAGTGGCCACATCTCTGTAAAACTGATAGGGAAGGCTTTTTCTAAATACCTTGTTCAGCTAATTCTGCCTGTGAGTGGCGCTATTCTGGTCCGCTCATCCCCATCGCATGACCCCCGGGCTCCATGACCTCTGATGTCCGATGATGTCACGTCAACTTCAAGTTGACCTGACCTCACCGAGGCTGGCCCCAGTATCGCTGAGTGACTGGGGTATGGGCGGCATTTCACCGCTTATCACAGCCCATCGTCATTCCTGCTTGCGGTGCTCTGCAGTGAAGGAGAGCGCGCAAGAGCTGTTGGGCTGTAATGAGCGCTGAAATGCCGCCAAGTCACTCAAAAAGACTGGGGCCCACCTTGGTGATGTCAGGTCAACTGGAAGTTGACATGACTTCACTGGCTCCCAGAGGTCACGGAGTTTTGGGGTTCACTTCATGGGGATAAGCGAATCTTGATAGCGCCACTCACAGGCAGAATTGGCTGAACAAGGTATTTACAAAAAGCCTTCCCTATACTTTTGGATTTACCCTGTGATGGCTTTGCATAGAAACTAGAAAGTTGTTGCTCCATACGCTATAGCTATTTGCTGCGTGGCATCACTATTTGTTCAGTGATGGGGGAATTCATTTAGCAAAAAAAGTAGTCTATAGTGAGCCACCCCTTTTTCAAGTTATAACAGTCCCTGGGAGAAATAGGGGTTTTGTTTTCGGCACAGAGAAAAGGCAGAAAAGAATGGGCTTTGACTTGTGATGCATCAGTGGTCTTCAGTACAGTTTTGCAGGTATACCTTGTACTGGAAACCTCATCCTACAATTAGCCTACAGACAAATAGGTTAAAATTGCATTGACAGGACTCAGTAGTAGATTTCAATACAGTTTCTTACTAATATACTGTATATAATGTATAATTAAAAATGGTATTAGACTAAATTATTTTTTTTATGTTTTGAATTATTATTAAAACCTGTATAAGGCCTATTCTTGATAGAGGGGTCTGGTGTTGTACCCATTGCGGTACCCTTTTAATTAGACTATAAGTTGCCTTTTTCAATTAATACATGACTAGCTTTTATAATCTGTAAAGACCTAGTGTTATATATCTTAAATAATATGATTTTAATGCGTGTTCTGGTCGGCTTGGAGCTTTATTTGATCAGATGAGAGTCCAACACTAAACTGGCTACAGTATAGAGGTTTTACTGCATAACCAATAACATGTCTAAACCAGCGATAAATGCTGTTTACTAAGTCATAAAAGCATGTTAAAAGTCACTTAATATGCGTTATTCAGATGGTCTGAATGTGTGTGCTGAGACATGTATAGCGTCTGTGCGTTCTCTTATGGGGAGATCATTGTAAATGTCTGTGCAAGCATGCCCCATTAGGATAAGTGCAGTATCAGACAATTACTTTAGTTTTAAGTTTCCAAGGGAACGAAGAACAGCAGAACAGTGCAAGGGGGATACGCTGACGTCAGCACCCTGAGCATAGGCATTGTGCCGAAATTGCTTGGACATGCCAGATTATACCTCTTTGGTTCATTTTAATTATAATCTAGTTACTATAAAAATTCAAAAAGGGGACTGTGCGCCAATAGATTCAAGAAATATTTTTCCAGTAACGTTGAGTTTTAATGGATTTACATATGTATTACTCAACATTGACAGAGAAAGTGGAAATTCCCTTATTTTTTTTTTCAGTTTTCAGCCCTATAGGTATAGCTGTGGCTTAAAAATACTTTTGGTTTTGCTTTCTAGAACAATTGAGATTTTTTTTTTGCTTTATTTAATGTTTGCATTACTTTAAAGGTATTCAAAGAAGATAACAATATGATGAGATGTCGAATATGAGGAACTAGATGTCTAATGGATACGTGTGACCGGCGACCACTACATTGTGCAACGTCTATAGTCATTTGCCACCTGTATTACTGGAAATCCCAGTTTTTGTCTGGAGGAGAGATCTTGACTTTACTGCCCTTCACGATGGATCAAGGGGCTTACAGTATGGCCACCTTTTAGTGATGTTTCAGTTCCTCACCACCTTTGGTGGTGGCTTATCTATAATGGGAGCAAAGTGATGAAGAGTTGAGATTTGACGTGCCCAATCATCTTCCCATACCCAACCCCCAATCCCCCCACCCCGATAGGCAGTCAAGGAAGAGTTGGTAGACCATTCCCACTGACATCTGTGTCATAATCCAATGTTTATGGCCACCTTTTAAAGAGACCTTAATGATTCACATTAGAGCAATGGATACACAGATAAAGCAAAGTTGTACTTAGATCATTTATGGACACTTAGAAAAAAAAAATCCCCGCCTTTTAGAAAGGTGGATTTCCCCATTATCCTAATAGGTGGTTTCCATCATTACTTCTTAACACAAGTCATGATCTTGAGACTGGATTGATCGGTGATCATGGCCAGCAAGGAGACACCTTCTCAAGATGAAGAGGTCAGTTGTTTCTGTAGATAATCCAAGCGGTAAAAATTCTGGAGCTGTACCGATGATTATCCAGTCAACAGTATCATTTCATATGTCTGTTGACATTGATTTTCCGGTTGGGTTTTCAGGGCTTCTTTTGATTTGGTTGAGTTTAGTACTTCTCCTAAAGGCTGCTTTACACACAACGATATCGCTAGCGATGTGACACGCCAGATCGTAGATACGATTTGCCGAGATCGCACATAGGTCATTTTTGTAGCGCCGGTCACAAAGCGATCTATGTGCGATCTCGGCAAATCGTATCTACGATCTGGCGTGTCACATCGCTAACGAGATTGAAGAAACAATTTTAGATGCTTACAAAACTGGACAATATTGTTGAGATGGTCAAAGAAATAATGCAGGAGTTGGCAATCGTTGTATTGTAGATCCTGTTGGCTTTGCAACGTGGGTGGCACAACTTGTGGCTTTTGAGCTCAATGTCCAAGACCTGGATAAAGTTGGTTAGCACCAGGACTAACTGATGCGTCGGGAATTATCCTTTAAGGGGCTCCAGAAATGTAATGGTTCTTTCTTGGTTGTCCAATCTTCATTTTGTTGTGCTTTCCTTTGGATACCCTTTGTTTCAGATACTATATACGGTACATTCTGAACCTTGCTCTTGCTATATAACATGTAGTCTAAAGAAAGCTCAGACCAGTGCATAGCGCTGCTACTGCTATTCTACTTTTTACGGTCTTTGCAAATAGCAAATTCCCTTTCCTTTTAAATGCTGATGAGGATGTTTTTTTGCTTGTTACAAACACAAATTTAGAGATGCACATACAGGTGATAAAGTACCGGAATAAGTTATTGGGTGACTCATGAATGGGACGGCATTGCTTTAATGGAAGGTGTAAACTCATTCTTTGCCAAAAACCCGAATTATACTTAAATGAAGCCATATATATGTGATGGTACACTTCCATATTATGGGGTGCGAGGCGCTGCTGATTTGTTGTACGTTATCCTCCTTGCCTAGACTTGCTAAACAACCAGTATATTTTGGGCATCTTCGACGCACTGCTCATTTGCTGTACGCCGTCCTTCTTGCCGGGTCTTGCTTAACAACCAGTATATTTTGGCCATTTTCGAGGCGCTGCTGATTTGTTGTACATCGTTCTTCTCGACGGGTCTTGCTAAACAACCATTGTATTTTGGCCATCTTCGAGACACTGCTGATTTGTTGTACATTGTCCGCCTTGCCGGGTCTTGGTAAACCACCAGTATGTGTTGGCCATATTTTTGTTTAATAAGGATAGGTTGTATAAATGTCTGCTACCGGTCGCTTAGGATACACACCAGCAGTGCCCTTTGACTGTTGATGCTGGACAATCCCAATAAATTTGGTGCTTTTATGGAGGCAATACTCTTGAGGAAAAAGTTAGTAAATTAGTTCTCCTCGAAAAGGAAGAAAATTGACTCAAAAGTGCATTGGGGTTTCTCTTCTTTGTCATGTTGCAAGTCCCATTAAAGCATCAGACACTGACTTGTGAGATACTTTACATGTATGTAGTGTCGTCAGGAATTGTCTAATAGCTACTGTGGGCTGCCATATTACGTATATTACCTTTGCTGGCTCCCAAGCTAGCTTTGCTAGTTCCCAAGAATGAGTGCGAGTTGATAAAAAGTCACACTCATGATTTTGAGGTACTTTGTTGGGAGAAGTTTCTAAGAATGGAATATCGCTTTTAATCAGATCTAGTTTAATCGATAAATCTCGGATTAGGAAAACTGTTGTTTTCTTCCAAAAGTTGTGTCATTAAAAGTTTTGTTGTTTTTTGTTTTTTTTGTGGAGTTGTATCTCTGCTCCATTCATTTAAAAACAAACAAACCATGGACATCTATGTTTCTACTGTCCAAGGAAAGCAGCCATGTTTGCCTATTCCTGGATAAGCCCTTTAGAGCACTTGTCAGGTTTAATATATATACAGTATATACTGTGTGTGTACAGTATGTGTATGTGTATATATTTATGTATGTATATATCTCTGTATTAGGTTATTCATAGTTAATAGATGGAGTCTTTTTGCGATTTTCAACTCTTTTGGCTAGACTTGAAAGCGATTTCCGTGACTTTTTTGACCTTGTCTGTCTTTTCTTGCAAGATACAGACAACTCATTGGTTTGACTGGGCACCCTGTAATGCTTAATTCCCCCAATGGTGGTGCTGCACAGAACCAGATTTTCCCATAGATTACAGCTGATTGCTCGGGGTCCACATTGTGATCCGCTCATTGTCAGGTGTCTCTTCTAACAAGTAGGGTCTATCCAAAGCAATAAACCCCCTTAGCGTTGACAAGTTCTATACATTTTATGTTTCCTGTTTTCGTTTTTTTTTTTTTTTTAAGAAACGTTTTGGCCAAAAAGTCAAAATAAAATGAAGAGTTCCTGCTGGGTGATTACATGACGCGTCTCCACTTTCTCTTTCTGTCCTTTTTTAAAAATTCCCCTCCGCTCGACTTTATATTCTTCTGCTTAGTAGACAAATAGGTTAAGAGCCGAAATGCCAAGAGTTCAAACGGCAGAATGAGAAAGTGATATTAAAACTTCACATGCTGTGATAGCCTAGATAATCCTGAAAAGCAAAATCCCCGTGGCGCTCAGCCATCCCATGTCTCCAGATAGTCATGTGCTTACATTTTGTACGTTGGTTGCATTGTGCATTAGACATGCTTTATTTTTTTTTCCGTGACTTTAAAAAAAAAGACAAGCTCTTCGGAGCCTCTGCGGTCTCCGACAGACACGGTCTACTGGAAGCATTCTCTAAAAGAAGAACAAACCTAATTCCCAGACAAGATAAAGGACTTTTACCAAGTCTGTAACTTATTTTGCATATAGGTGATAACTTATTGATCCATCCAATAGGACCTCCTTAGATTCGGAGGATGGTGCACTGCTAGAATGGTTGAGCCATGGGTACCACCACCCAATTTATCTATGGGACTGCCACAGATAGTTCAGGTTCATCTGTAGAAGTTGTCAACTATCGTATGGATAGTTTATACTTAATAACTTGCCTCAAACTCCTTAAAGGCATATTCCAGTCACAAGATGGGATCATCTATCCACAGTTCTGCTAGATCGGTGGGGAATGACTTCTTAAACACACTCCGATTGCCAGAACCTAGCATGTTTGATAAAGTGAGGAGAGGTGCACATGCTTGACCACTCTTCTCCAACAGTCCCAACGAGAATGAGTAGAGTGGTCGAGCATGTGCACCTCTGCTCCATTCATCAAACATGCTCCGTTCTTGATAACGGTGGAGTCAGGCGATGAGCCAGCACGGTCTCTGGAGGACAATTTTAGACTTCAGTCACCGGTCTTTCCGTGATTTTTTGATAATTTGGCCTGTAAAACAAAGTGAAGAAAAGTCAGGTGGGCAACCCTGGTCTCCAAGAAAGTGGCTGGTCTCCATGACCTAGGGCTTTCCTTTAAAGAATGGGTCAGGTGATGAGCCAGCATGGTCCCTGGAGGACAACTTTAGACTTCAGTCACCGGGAAGGGTGAGGGAGCCTTAAAAGGAGTATTCACCTTACAAGATAGAGACTCTTCCCAACAAAGATCGCCAGAATGTCCCATCTAAATGAATGACTGGGATCAACTTCCACTCTATTCTTTCCCATCGCTCACCGTTCTCCAGCAGTTCCAATGAGAATGAGTAGATTGTTGAGCGATGAGAATGAATGGAGTGAAAGTTAAGCGCAGTCATTCCATTTAGACAGGACATTCTGGCGATCTTTATGGGGAAGAACCTTCATCTTGTAATTTGAATACCTGCTTTTAAGGCTCCGTCACCCTCCCCGGTGACTGAAGTCTAAAATCGTCCTCCAGGGAACACGCTGGCTCATCACCTGACTCCACTGATTGCCAGAACAGAGCATGTTTGAATGGAGCAAAGGTGCACATGCTCAACCACTCTTCTACTCTTTCTCTTTGGGATTGTTGGAGAACGTTGAGCGATGAGAATGAATAGAGTAGAAGTTTAGCCCAGTCTTTCCATTTAGACAGACCATTCTGGCAATCTTTGTCGCGAACAGTCTCCATCTTGTATTTTGAACCCCTATTAAGGTTTCCTCGCCCACCCCGGTGACTAAAGTCTAAAATCATCCTCCAGAGACAACACTGGCTCATCACCTGACCCCATTCTTCAGCTTCAAGGAAATCCCGCCCTGGGTCATAAAGACCAGCCGCTTTCTTGTAGACCAGGGTTGCGCACTTGACTTTTCTTCATTTTGTTTTTCTGGACAACTTATCAAAAAATCACGTAAAGACATAATTTTTCTTTACGGAGACAATTTAAAACAATTAAAAACGAGACTAATTATGATCCATGTCTACGGCCCATTCTTATATGAAGCCGGTAGCAAAATTAATTTTTTTGAGCTGCAAAAAAATCACGGCAGTCTTGAATTTAATTTTTTTTATGGACAGGGCAAAAACTGTCCTATTTTTATGGACGGTCCTGGAATTTCTGGACAGTTGGCCACCCTGGTAGATGTACCGTATATACATTTTTGAGAGTGCACAGTGCTCTACACATATTCACAGGAGCGGGGGGGGGGAAGGGAAATGACAATGCACCCACAGGCTTAAGAGCTTTAACTATTTTACAGGTAGCTGACTCATTTTCAATTTTACGGCACACCACAGCAAAAAGTGAACTTTGCTTTGTAATGGAAAATTTTGCACGATCTGCTCTGTGAAAACAACCGGACGCATTGCGTATATAGAATGTTTTTTAATGTGCAGATGGTGTCTACTTTCTCATTTACAAATAATCTTCACAATCTTGGAGGTTCTTCTAAGTATCATTGAGGACCCCAATTTAAAAAAAAAATAATAATATATATGCTAAATTCCAACACAGAAATTCAAGTCAACTTTTCTTGGAGCCAAAAAGTTCGAGTGTTTCCAATGGAATGAAAGGGTGGAATGGATGTAGCACAGATAGAACCGGGAGGGTTACGTACCGTCTTGTCCTGTCATGTGAGGCTGTCTCATATGGACATCAGACATGGCCTATTCTCTGGTCAGGACTCACATGAGCTACCAAGCAACAGCGGATCCATAATTTTCCCTTTCTCACGACAGTACCTAGTAGAGGGTCCACCCACCCCTAAAGACAGAAAACCTACAGCTTTATAAAGTGGAGCCTCTATATGCTTCAGTGGTGTCCTATCCTTTGGGGGGCGGGGGAAGACCTACAGCACCCGGCGCTGGCGAAAGGAGAAAATATCTCGCCTGGATAGCTATCTTCGAGGGGGTGTGGAGCACAGCCTGGTTCAGCGTTGGTGCGTTCCCTGCGCAGACCCCTGGTAGTACCCGGAAAGAGGAGCATGGCCTGGTTCAGCGTCTGTGCCTCCTACGGAACCTGGAGTTGGAGTAGTTGATAGCCCGGGGGGAAGCTTCCGGACATGTGCGGCAGTCTTGCAGGCATCAGCGCTGTCTGCATGACCCCATCTGTCTTTTTCCTGATTAGCTGGACACTGGTGTAACCAAGTTGTCTTGTCTGAAACAGCCCCACAAACCGTAGATATTACAGATTCAGTCCCTTTCTTTGGGATCTGCCATATTTTAAGGTGCATTGGGGCCACTTGACTTCTCCTTCTGTCGTTTGGTGGACCAAAAAAATGACTTTTTTGGGCCTGTGGTTTATCGATTAGTGAAGAAGAGTTTAGCGGTCAACAACTATTCGAGGCACGTAGCCAACGTCACAAGCTGTAGAGTTCAAAACAAGTGGCAAGAAAAGACCCTGGAGGAACTGGAATGAAGACGGCAAATGTAGCAAAAAACTACGAGATTCTTCATCCCTACTGACAACACATTATTGGGTTGGTGCCAAATGCCAAGGGCGTCTTAGGTTTCTGCTCACCGATGCCCTGGGCTGTTGTCTTGTAGAACGTTAAGACTGATGAAATTCACTATAGAACCTTTTTTCTTTGACCAGAGATGGAAACTGGTAACAGCAGGGGATGAACCAGACGTTGAGGGACCGCTGTTTATTGACTGGTTTTACTTTTGAAGAAGTTGCAACAAACTTGGGGTTTTTGTGGCATCTGTGAAGATGTTGACTTTTTTTCTGATGACAATATCATCTTGAAATAAAGACCAGGCCCAGTAATGAACTGATTGCCATTGACTTGGCCACAGAAACCATTGGGGAACGTCTGGGCGGATATACACTGTAGTGTACTCTACAGGAGAAATATAGCATTACACAGGGGTCATTGTGAAAAAATTATATTAGGTCTGATATTGAATATCTTTCCACTCTGACTCCTAGAAGAGCAAAATAAAGGCAGAATCTTGAGATATTCCACTACTTGTTTTGATGCCTTTTATTTTACATTTCGTTAGAGCTATGCACAGCTTTAGGCTGCTGTTTGTGCAGTTATGGATGTGTCACAGCTTTAGGCTGCTCTTTGTGATGTTATAGATGTGCCACAGCTTTAGGCTGCTCTTTGTGATGTTATAGATGTGCCACAGCTTTAGGCTGCCCTTTGTGAGGTTATAGATGTGCCACAGCTTTAGGCTGCTGTTTGTGCTGTTGTAGATTTGCCACAGCTTTAGGCTGCTGTTTATGCTGTTGTAGATGTGCCACAGCTTTAGGCTGCTGTTTGTGGTGTTATGTATGTGCACAGCTTTAGGCTGCTGTTTGTGCTGTTATGTATCTGCACAGCTTTAGGCTGCTGTTTGTGCTGTTGTAGATGTGCCATAGCTTTAGGCTGCTGTTTGTGCTGTTGTAGATGTGCCACAGCTTTAGGCTGCTGTTTGTGCTGTTGTAGATGTGCCACAGCTTTAGACTGCTGTTTGCCCTTTTATGTATGTTCACAGCTTTAGGCAGCTGTTTGTGCTGTTATGTATGCGCACAGCTTTAGGCTGCTGTTATGTGCACAGCTTTAGGCTGCTGTTTGTGCTGTTGTTGATGTGCCACAGCTTTAGGCTGCTGTTTGTCCTGTTATGTATGTGCACAGCTTTAGACTGCTATTTGCCCTTTTATGTATGTTCACAGCTTTATGCAGCTGTTTATGCTGTTATGTATGTTCACAGCTTTATGCAGCTGTTTATGCTGTTATGTATGTTCACAGCTTTAGGCAGCTGTTTATGCTGTTATGTGCACAGCTTTAGGCTGCTGTTTGTACTGTTATGTATGTGCACAGCTTTAGGCTGCTGTTTGCGCTTTGTTCCTCCTCTTTTTATATATGTGTGATTTATGCACATGTAACTGTATTTCAAGATAAGCCACATGATGCTAAAAACAGCAGAAGTTGGCTCTTAAAAGGGGATGTGGCCTTCAAAAAAGGGAAGTTAAGCAGCAAGATAGGACCTTTACCCTGTAACTAGTAAGTACAACGATCTACAAAGCATATCGAAGAAAACTTTTTCTATTTTTGTTTTTTTTCTGTATACAGAGACAACAGAATTAAAGGTTTTTAAAGGGCTTAACCTAAGGAAAGGTTATCAGTATAGGAATATCAGATCTGACACCCCCCCAACTCTCCCCCCCCCCCCCCCCCCCCCAAATGATCCAGCTTTTTGTAGCTCTTACTGAAACCGGCCAGATCGGCACATCTTTTCCTAGTATAGTGGCCTATCTCCGGTGCTGCACAGTCCAGTTCGGCACGTCTTTTCCCAGTATAGTGGCCGATCTCCGGTGCTGCACAGTCCAGTTCGGCACGCCTTTTCCTAGTATAGTGGCCGGAGTCCGGTGCTGCACAGTCCAGATCGGCACGTCTTTTCCTAGTATAGTGGCCGGAGTCCGGTGCTGCACAGTCCAGATCGGCACGTCTTTTCCTAGTATAGTGGCCGGAGTCCGGTGCTGCACAGTCCAGATCGGCACGTCTTTTCCTAGTATAGTGGCCGGAGTCCGGTGCTGCACAGTCCAGATCGGCACGTCTTTTCCTAGTATAGTGGCCGGAGTCCGGTGCTGCACAGTCCAGATCGCCACGTCTTTTCCCGGTATAGTGGCCGATCTCCGGTGCTGCACAGTCCAGATCGGCACGTCTTTTCCTGGTATAGTGGCCGATCTCCGGTGCTGCACAGTCCAGATCGCCACATCTTTTCCCAGTATAGTGGCCGATCTCCGGTGCTGCACAGTCCAGATCGCCACATCATTTCCCGGTATAGTGGCCGATCTCCGGTGCTGCACAGTCCAGATCGGCACATCTTTTCCTGGTATAGTGGCCAATCTCCGGTGCTGCAGCTCAGCTCCTATAGAAGTGAACGTGAGCTGAGCCGCAAAGCCTGAGTGGTCACTACACCCCACCGATGTGATATTGATGACTAAAGTCTCTGACAACCTATTTGATTCACTATGACCCAACTACTGACCATGAGTATAATGCATTATAGGCAACATGACAATTATATGATTCTATTATACTCTATAAAAAGGAACCTGCACCTCCCAAAATCACCGAACCACTGCCTATACGTTTTTTTACAGTCATGGCCAAAATTTGTGTTGGCACCCTTGTTCCAGAAAAAAAGTATTTCTCCCAGGAAGTTATTGGAATTACATGTATTTTGTTATACACATGTTTATTTCCGTTCTGTGTATTGGGACAACATGAAAAAAAGAGAAAAAAGGCAAATGGGACATAATTTCACACAAAACCATGAGAATGGGCTAGACAAAATTGTTGGCACCTTTCCAAAATTATGGATAAACAACTTTGTTTCAAGCATGTGATACCTGTTTAAACTAATCTGTGGCAAGTAACCGGTGTGGGCAATATGAAAATCACACCTGATATTGGATAAAAAGAGAAGATATCTCAGTTTTTGCATTGCGTGTCTGTGTGTGCCACACTAAGCATGGAGAAGAGAAAAAGAAGACGAGAACTGTCGGAGGATTTGAGAACCAAAATTGGTGAAAAATGTCAACAATCTCAAGGTTATGAGTCTATCTCCAGAGATATTGATGTTCCTGTGTGCAACAAATTCACGAAGTTTACAACCCATGGCAGTGTAGTTAATCTCCTTGGATGTGAACGACAGTGAAATATTGATGAAAGGTTACAACGCAGGATAGTCTGGATGGTGGATAAGCAGCTCCAATCAAGCTCCGAAGAAATTCAAGCTGTCCTGCAGACTCAGTGGGCATTCGTGTCAGTGTGAACCATCCATCTACATTAGAATGAAATGAAACGCTAGGTAGGAGACCCAGGAGGACCCTACTGCTGACACAGAGACATAAAAAAGCTAGACTGGAGTCTCTCAAAATGTAAATAAGCAAACCAAATTCTTCTGGGAAAGTGAAAACGAAAATGAGGCCTGCAAAGAAAATAACACAGTACCTACAGGCAAATATGGTGGAGGCTTGGAGATGTTTTGGATTGTTTTGAAGTTGAAGGTGCCAACAATTCTGTCTGGCCAATTTTTGGCGTTTTGTGTGATATGTCCACTTTACTTTGTTCTCTCCTTTTTTTGTGGTATTGCAATACACTGAAAGGAAATAAACATGTGTATGACAAAACATGAGTAATTGTTATAATCTTCTGGGAGAAATACTCCATTTTCTGGAACAATTTCAAGGGTGCCAACACTTTTGGCCATGACTGTACTCTATATATAGGACGCTATTCCTCCCAACATTATGGGCATATGTGTGTGGGAGGCTTTTATGCGTCGTCTTTTTATAGATGTTTACAGAAAATTGCATTAGACCAGTAAACAGGAAGCGCATTATACCTAAAGCGATGGCTTCAGATGTGCACAGTGCTTTACCCGACTGGTATCATGTGCTCAGTGGTTCAGTAGCCATGAAGTATGGCGTCACACCTCGGTAGCCCCTTCTAGTCTCCTCATGCCCATCTCCCACAGCCCCATTTGTTCAGACCATGTTCACATTGACCTCTTTAACCACAGTCCGGGCCATTTGTAGCAGTCCTATTCTTCTGACTTGGAGCTCTGTCAGGGCTGGTTATTACAATGCATTTATCACCCTGGAAAAAGCTGATCCAGCCTAATCTGCCTCTGATAACACAGCATGGCGGATGCAACAAACCTCAGCAAATCTGCACACAGCTACTTAGTTAATATAAACTGTATGTTTGACTTCGTGTACACCGTGTGACATCACTGTGTGTATTATCCCTGTACTGTGACATCACTGTGTGTATTCTCTGTACTGTGACATCACTGTGTGTATTATCCCTGTACTGTGACATCACTGTGTGTATTCTCTGTACTGTGACATCACTGTGTGTATTATCCCTGTACTGTGACATCGCTGTGTGTATTATCCCTGTACTGTGACATCGCTGTGTGTATTATCCCTGTACTGTGACATCACTGTGTGTATTAATTCTGTACTGTGACATCACTGTGTGCATTATCCCTGTACTGTGACATTACTGTGTGCATTATCCCTGTACTGTGACATCACTGTGTGTATTATCCCTGTACTGTGACATCGCTGTGTGTATTATCCCTGTACTGTGACATCACTGTGTGTAGTATCCCTGTACTGTGACATCACTGTGTGTATTATCCCTGTACTGTGACATCCCTGTGTGTATTATCCCTGTACTGTGACATCACTGTGTGTATTATCCCTGTACTGTGACATCACTGTGTGTATTATCCCTGTCCTGGGACATCATTGTGTGTATTATCCCTGTACTGTGACATCACTGTGTGTATTATCCCTGTACTGTGACATCACTGTGTGTATTATCCCTGTACTGTGACATCACTGTGTGTATTATCCCTGTACTGTGACATCACTGTGTGTATTATCCCTGTACTGTGACATCACTGTGTGTATTACCCCTGTACTATGACATCACTGTGTGTATTATCCCTGTACTGTGACATCACTGTGTGTATTATCCCTGTACTGTGACATCACTGTGTGTATTATCCCTGTACTGTGACATCACTGTGTGTATTATCCCTGTACTGTGACATCACTGTGTGTATTATCCCTGTACTGTGATATCATTGTGTGTATTATCCCTGTCCTGGGACATCATTGTGTGTATTATCCCTGTACTGTGACATCACTGTGTGTATTATCCCTGTACTGTGACATCACTGTGTGTATTATCCCTGTACTGTGACATCACTGTGTGTATTATCCCTGTACTGTGACATCACTGTGTGTATTATCCCTGTACTGTGACATCACTGTGTGTATTACCCCTGTACTATGACATCACTGTGTGTATTATCCCTGTACTGTGACATCACTGTGTGTATTATCCCTGTACTGTGACATCACTGTGTGTATTATCCCTGTACTGTGATATCATTGTGTGTATTATCCCTGTCCTGGGACATCATTGTGTGTATTATCCCTGTACTGTGCCATCACTGTGTGTATTATCCCTGTACTGTGACATCACTGTGTGTATTATCCCTGTACTGTGACATCGCTGTGTGTATTATCCCTGTACTGTGACATCACTGTGTGTAGTATCCCTGTACTGTGACATCACTGTGTGTATTATCCCTGTACTGTGACATCACTGTGTGTGTTATTCCTGTACTGTGACATCACTGTGTGTATTACCCCTGTACTGTGACATCACTGTGTGTATTATCCCTGTACTGTGACATCACTGTGTGTGTGTTATCCCTGTACTGTGGCATTACTCTGTGTATTATCCCTGTACTGTGACATCGCTGTGTGTATTATCCCTGTACTGTGACATCACTGTGTATTATCCCTGTACTGTGACATCACTGTGTGTAATATCCCTGTACTGTGACATCGCTGTGTGTATTATCCCTGTGCTGTGACATCACTGTGTGCGTGTAGTCCAGCATATAGTCCAGGCCTGGGTCCTTACCTAGTAAATGAAACCTAGTGAGACCTGAGTCACACTAACTGTACCCATATTGAAAGCAATATAGAGTTTAATCATTAACCCTTTCCATGTTTATATTTCTGGGCTGGAGTGAGGACACCTTAGTGTTGTTGTGCACATAGCTGAACGCTGGCTCTTAGTAGCGCCGCGGGTCGTGCAGGTCCAATGACGCTGGAGCTGGGATTTTCTCTGTATCTAGGCTGTATTTTGTTTTTGGAAGGAGAAGAACACTAATGATCTCTTCAGGGGAATGGGGGGGGGGGGGGGTGGAGATAACGAAACCCGCTATCCACTGACCTGACCATGGATCTCTTGTAAGCTGATCATTGATCAGTTGGTTTTAGGATTCATAAGCCACAAAGGAAAATTCTTTCACATTTTTTTAGCTTGAGAATGAACCTGGACTTGTACGAGTGATAACAGAGGATCAGTCTGTCCTCCATTCTTTATACTGCAGCACAGATTGTCTGCTTTGTTGCTGCTTTTGGAGCAGATTTTTGCCTTTCACTCCCATTTGCTCAGCACAATTTGTGTTTTTTGGGTGGGTTTGCAGGTTATCATCTCTACAGACCCTTTTTAGGACGACTTAAAGGGGCACGGTACATTTTCCGTCGGGGCTCACAACACTGGATTTGTCTTACCCTTATCTGAAATACAGGTGCATCCTGTGTCGCTGCGCCTTAAGGTTTCCCATCAGTTAGTGTGTATATACCGTATCCAACCATGTATAGTCAACCAACGCAAAGCCTCCTAATCTACAGGATCTTCGTGATTTTTTTTTTTTGTGTGTAGTGTCTAAAATCTAATTTTTAATGGAAACTGTCAGCAAGTAGGATATGTGATTGTGTATAGATATTTTTATAGCAAGAGATGAAGTCTGGATATTTGTCATCCTGGGTTCGGCAGACTAGGTGTTAAGGGGTTAACGACGGGCTTAAGTGCCTTTCGATGTGAAGGACGCACCGGGTTTCCCCAGTTTTTGATGCAAACTACCCCCCAAAAAGCTGTAAATTATGGATTTTTTTAAATTTTATTATATATATTATGGAATAATAATAAATTGTGGAATTGTATATATATATATATATATATATATATATATATATATATATATATATATATATATATATATATATATATATATATATATATATATATATATATATATATATATATATATATATATATATAAAATTCCATAATTTATTATTATTCCATAATTTTAAAATTCCATTATATATATATATATATATATATATATATATATATATATATATATATATATATATATATATATATTTAATTTTTTTTTTTTTTTACAATACTTTGCAATAAGTTTTATACGGATATTAAGCTTTTACGCCTGAAATTGTCAAAAATGGTGCAAATTTGTACCGTTTGGAGAATTTTATCACGTCAATCATGTTTTTTTGGGCATATGGAATGCCAATTGTGATAAATCTATCAAACGCATACAATTGGAATTTCAAAAAGCAGCTTGCTGACTGTTTCCCGGTCACAGCAACAGATTAAAACAGAGGTGGAAGAGTACAGAATGCATATACATGTTTTCCAATCCTTCTCATTATATCCTCTGACTGTAGCTCCGCCGTAAGGGTTAAATTATTCCGGAAGATCTATTACTCCCAGAAGCCACTGAGTTTTATCAGTTAATTCTGACAAGACCAAGGCCAAGGTCGTGAAAGATGAGCTCCGGCCTCCCGTTTCTGCACTGAGCGCTGAGGCCGGATCGTGAAAGCTTCGCTCCCATCACATCTCGCTCAAATCAGAGCAAAATGCAGGAAAAATGGCCGACTTCTCAATTGTATAAAATACTGATTGAATTCTCTGTGATAAATCGTAGCCAGACATTCTTCTACATGCAGCACTATGCCTTCCGGATTTTTGATAGCACTACGTCAAATCGAGGGCTTTAGGAGCGCCTTACTGGTCTTGAGTAGCAATGACAATGGTAATAGGTATTCAGGTGGATAAATAGATTAAATCAGACGTAGTATGAAAATGACTGATAAATGAAATATTGATTATCTTGTGACATTAGCAGCGGTCTGTGGTGGGGATATATCGGGAAGTCAGTCTGTTCTTGAAGTTGATGTGTTGGAAAAAGGAAACATGGTCAAGAGCATCCTACAGACGTTCATAGTACATATCGGGTGGCGTGGGTCTTCCCAGTATACAGTGGGTCTCTTCTTGCCTCTTCCCACTATACACTGGATCTCTTCTTGCCTCTTCCCACTATACACTGGATCTCCTCTTGCCTCTTCCCACTATACACTGGATCTCTTCTTGCCTCTTCCCACTATACACTGGATCTCCTCTTGCCTCTTCCCACTATACACTGGATCTCCTCTTGCCTCTTCCCACTATACACTGGATCTCTTCTTGCCTCTTCCCACTATACACTGGATCTCCTCTTGCCTCTTCCCACTATACACTGGATCTCCTCTTGCCTCTTCCCACTATACACTGGATCTCCTCTTGCCTCTTCCCACTATACACTGGATCTCTTCTTGCCTCTTCCCACTATACACTGGATCTCCTCTTGCCTCTTCCCACTATACACTGGATCTCTTCTTGCCTCTTCCCACTATACACTGGATCTCTTCTTGCCTCTTCCCACTATACACTGGATCTCTTCTTGCCTCTTCCCACTATACACTGGATCTCTTCTTGCCTCTTCCCACTATACACTGGATCTCCTCTTGCCTCTTCCCACTATACACTGGATCTCCTCTTGCCTCTTCCCACTATACACTGGATCTCCTCTTGCCTCTTCCCACTATACACTGGATCTCCTCTTGCCTCTTCCCACTATACACTGGATCTCCTCTTGCCTCTTCCCACTATACACTGGATCTCCTCTTGCCTCTTCCCACTATACACTGGATCTCTTCTTGCCTCTTCCCACTATACACTGGATCTCCTCTTGCCTCTTCCCACTATACACTGGATCTCTTCTTGCCTCTTCCCACTATACACTGGATCTCTTCTTGCCTCTTCCCACTATACACTGGATCTCTTCTTGCCTCTTCCCACTATACACTGGATCTCTTCTTGCCTCTTCCCACTATACACTGGATCTCTTCTTGCCTCTTCCCACTATACACTGGGTCTCTTCATATGTTGTTTTTGGGTCTTCCCAGTATACAGTGGGTCTCTTTTTGGGTCTTCCCACTATACACTGGGTCTCTTTTTGCCTCTTCCCACTATACACTGGGTCTCTTCATAGGTTGTTTTTGGGTCTTCCCAGTATACAGTGGGTCTCTTCTTGGATCTTCCTAGCATATCGCGGGCCTTTTCTTGGGTGTTTTCGTTATACAGTGGGCCTCTTTTGGGTGGTTCCAGTATACTGTGGGTCTTTTTTTGGTTTTCCTGGTATACTGTGGGTTTCTTCTTGGACCTTCTTGGTATACAGAGGGTCTCTTCTTGGGTGTCCCCGGTATACCGTGGATCTTTTTGGATGTTCCCTGTATACAGTGTTTTTTTGGGGGGGTCCTGGACCCAGTGCACTGTGAGTTTATCAGGGGTTTCTTGTATACAGCACATCTTGTCTTATGGGCTCTTCCCGGTTTAGAGCAAGTCTCATCTTGTGGGCTCTTCTCGGTATATGGTAGGTCTTGTCTTGTGGGGACTTTCTGGTATACGGCAGGTCTCATTTTGTTTTTTCCTGGTACTTCTAGGGTCTTCTTGATGTACCGTGCGTCTCATCTTGTGGGGTCTCCTCAGTATGTGGTGGTTAGTATCTGCCAAAAGTGTTTGAAGGAAGGACAACCGGTGAATCAGTTGTCATAAGCGCCTGAGGCTCTCTACTGTGCGTGAATTGGAGCAAAGTTTAGTCCATCTGGTCTCGTCCCACAGGAGACCTGGTGTGGCACAAATAGCTGAAATAGTTACTTCTGGTTATGGTAGAAAGGTGTCGGGACACAGAGGTCATCGCAGCTCACTGTGTAGCCACAAACTGGTCAGAGCCTACGGTGACCTCTGTCCACCCCAGAAGCCCTCAACAATTGCATTTCTCATGTCGTTCTCTTGAGTCCTCTCCTCCCTTAGAATTAGTCCGGTAATCCAGAACTTGCCATTGCCTATACCTGCCAGGTCCAATATATTCATAGGTGTTCGAGGTTGCCTGCCGAGCTTTTGCCATATATCACAACCATTCCTGCAAGTCATCGTGGTGAGGGCCTTTATCAGCCGCACGTTCTCGGCTCCGGTGTGACAGGTGCTCACATACCGCACTGTGTCACCACATTATCTCAGCCTCTCGTGAGACTCTTCTGGGCCACAGGTCATTCCAGGTCGCTGAACCTTTTTTTTCCCATATATCAACAGTTAGGTGTGTCTTTTACCGTCCAATAGTCGACTGTCGAGCGCGGCAGCCGGTGATATGAACAGGTCATGGGAAACGCGGCCGTAGGGCGGTATCTACTAACCTTTAACCAAACTTTTTTTTTTTCTGCAAAGGATTTAGTATAGCCCAAAACAAAAATGGCGCCCCCTCTAGTCCATAGGCTGTGTCTGGTATTGCATTTATTAGGATGGGGCTGAGCTGACATACCATAAACACCCATGGATGAGGGGGGCACAGTTTCTATGCCACGCCTCAGCTCTGCCTGACTGAACTGTCCCTCTAATTTGGATTACCATACATTAGGATCAGACGGTAATATTGGTGGGTCCTGGAGTTGGGGCCATTATAGAATTCCTTAACTACAGCAACACTGATTAAGATGTCCCTTTAAAGGGATTATCCATTTTAGACACCCCCTACACTAGGGATTAATAAGTTAATAAAGGGGAAGGGGTCCTCTATTTAGGATCCTCATCTCTTACTCAGTGGACAGTGGTTATACAGAACCTCTTACTCTGGAGGACCTGTCCTCTCCTGCAGTAGACAGACATCCCTTTGATTTGAATGTATAATGTGTAATACTTAATTTCTCCTGTAGGGCGGTGCTATTGAGAAATTAAACACTTGCTGCCAAGGCTTCCTGGCGGGAGGAATCTCCAATGATATTTATACTGTGCTCATATTCGGGTCGGGGTCTGTTTGTGTTACCAGAGCCGCTCCGCGGAGTCACCCATGCCAAATCAAGTTCACCAAAGGCCATGTATCTTGTATGGCCGGTGTTTGCTCAGCAGGGCTGATTGGCCTAAATTCTGCCAGGTGAACAAATAATCGGGATAAATTAAAGAACTAAAACTGGCAAATAAACCCGGCCAGGTTATCTAATCGTCAGATTGTTATAAGCTTTCCTGCCAAGATGAAACAAACAGAATGCCAGTCCTTGTCCGGGGTTCTGTGAGGTTGGGATTGGTAATAGCTGCCAGTGTATCTATACATTTCCAGGAGGAATAACAGAGGGACAACACAATGCAGAGTTATAGCAAAGCTCCGGAACTGTTATTTTATGGGAACAGAAGTGTACAGACAGAGCGCAGGTCGTGAACACGGCACTTCTGCACTTGCTGTGTGTGTGTGTGTGTGTGTGTGTGTGTGTGTGTGTGTGTGTGTGTGTGTGTGTATCAATGTGTACCACCCAGGAGAATCTTACATTCCAGACCCCAGACATCTGCGTCGCAAGGACCTGCGTCGCAGTATGGTATCACAGCGTGTGTGTGTCAACACCTGCAAGCTGTAGCTGTTCAGGGTCTGATCAGTACGATTGCAGTGGCTGTCTTCTCTCTCTTTTTAGGGGCTGTCTTGTCTCTCTTTTTTGGGGGGGGGGGGGGCTGTCTTCTCTTTTTTGGGGGAGCTGTCTTCTCTCTTTTTTTGGGGGGTGCTGTCTTCTCTCTTTTTTGGGGGGCGCTGTCTTCTTTTTTTGGGGGGCGCTGTCTTCTCTCTTTTGGGGGCGCTGTCTTCTCTCTTTTGGGGGCGCTGTCTTCTCTCTTTTGGGGGCGCTGTCTTCTCTCTTTTTTTGGGGGCGCTGTCTTCTCTCTTTTTTTGGGGGCGCTGTCTTCTCTCTTTTTTTGGGGGCGCTGTCTTCTCTCTTTTTCTGGGGGGCGCTGTCTTCTCTCTTTTTCTGGGGGGCGCTGTCTTCTCTTTTTGGGGGGCGCTGTCTTCTCTCTTTTGGGGGCGCTGTCTTCTCTCTTTTGGGGGCGCTGTCTTCTCTCTTTTTATGGGGGGCGCTGTCTTCTCTCTTTTTTTGGGGGGCGCTGTCTTCTCTCTTTTTTTGGGGGGCGCTGTCTTCTCTCTTTTTTGGGGGGCGCTGTCTTCTCTCTTTTTTGGGGGAGCGCTGTCTTCTCTTTTTTGGGGGGGCGCTGTCTTCTCTCTTTTTTTGGGGGGGCACTGTCTTCTCTCTTTTTTTGGGGGGGCGCTGTCTTCTTTCTTTAAGTTTTTTAGCTGCATGGACACTTCATTAATGAACTGAAACTAGGGCTTATTTACAGGGACTACTGTGTGTGTGTGTGTGTGTGTGTATTGTATATATTCATATTTAGAGTAAGGTCAGATTAGACATTTGACACTTATGACTATGATAGAAGTTCTTTTTGTCCATTTTATTTTAGGATAAGAAAATCATACTATCCCAACCATCAAGAGGACCAAGTGCCTATATCCCCGAAAAAGAGGTAAAGACATTAAATGGCTTCATATACAGTAATGAGAGAGTCGTGTTTATCAAGGCCTTACCTTATAGATGTGATTAAACATAATTTATATGGTAAAATCTGAATGATACAGAGAATTACTTCTAGAATAACCAATGATAGCACCTATAGGATGCTGCTGCCTGTCAGTCATTGGGGTTCTTGTTAAGTTAATTGCTAGCACAATGGAAGGATAAATAATGTATAATGGAAGAATAGATAGTTACATCATGGATATTAGAAAGACAGAGATTAGTGATGGATACCTGATAGATGGAGACTTGTTAGATATTAGAGAGACATATAGAGATGAGATGGGAACGTGAGATATTAAAGCAATAGATATTAGATAAGGATGAATAAATACATGATAGAGAGATCTACAATCCCGCGATCCCAACGTATTGTTACCCCTCTATAAATCACTTGTAAGGCCACATCTGGAATACGGGATCCAGTTTTGGGCTCCACATTTTGAAAAGGACATTCAGAAGTTAGAGTCAGTTCAAAGGCGCAAACAGATAATTACAAGGAATGGAGGTCGCCCGTATGATGACAGGTTGGGAAAATTGGATATGTTTAGTTTACAAAAAAGACGTCTCAGTGGAGATCTCATTTATATGTATAAATACGTGTGGTCAATACAAAGGACTGGCACATGACTTCTTCCTTCCAAGGACCTTACAAGAACCCGAAAACTTTCATTACAACTGGAGTAAAGATGATTCCGGCAGCTAAACAGGAAAGGGTTCTTTACAGTTAGAGCAGTCAGACTGTGGATTGCCGACCACAAGAGGTAGTAATGCCAGATGCTATAACAGCTTTTATAAGAAGGATCACAGGTGGACATATCATTGGTGTAAGCTGTAGACCTGCACAGGGGATGAAGAGGTAGCTGGGCCCATTTCGACCCCCAAAGCAGTAGAACTTGTACATTATGAGGAGCTATTGGACTGCAAAAAAGCTCATATATTGTCCTTGCATCTTGCACAGCGGATTCTCCTGTCTGACTAACAGTGGGTGGGATGGAGGCGTTTCTCATAAATTACTTTATGGTTTATAAATAATCTAGTGAAAATGTATAATAGTGGAGAAAGGTTGAACTTGATGGACTGAAGTTGTTGGTTTTTTTTTTTTTTGTTTTTTTTTTTAAAGAGCAGATAGAGGGATAGGTAGATATGAGAGCGAGATAAATACGTGATAGATATTAGTGATAGGTAAGTGAGACATAACAGATATGACGTCCAGCAGGGGTGTCAAATTCAAGTACACAGAGGGCCAAGATTAGAAATGTGGACAAATTTGTGGGTCATACTCCCTAGTCACATGCCCCACATAGTGTTCCATACAGAATAATGGGCCCCGCATAGTGCTCCATACAGAATAATGGGCCCCGCATAGTGCTCCATACAGAATAATGGGCCCCACATAGCCCTCCATACAGAATAATGGGCCCCACATAGTGCTCCATACAGAATAATGGGCCCCACATAGTGCTCCATACAGAATAATGGGCCCCACATAGTCCTCCATACAGAATAATGGGCCCCACATAGTCCTCCATACAGAATAATGACCCCACATAGTCCTCCATACAGAATAATGGGCCCCACATAGTCCTCCATACAGAATAATGGGCCCCACATGGCCCTCCATACAGAATAATGGGCCCCACATAGCCCTCCATACAGAATAATGGGCTCCACATAGTCCTCCATACAGAATAATGGGCCCCACATAGCCCTCCATACAGAATAATGGGCCCCACATAGTCCCCCATACAGAATAATGGGCTCCACATAGCCCTCCATACAGAATAATGGGCCCCACATAGTCCCCATACAGAATAATGGGCCCCACATAGCCCTCCATACAGAATAATGGGCCCCACATAGCCCTCCATACAGAATAATGGGCCCCACATAGCCCTCCATACAGAATAATCGGCCCCACATAGCCCTCCATACAGAATAATGGGCCCCACATAGCCCTCCATACAGAATAATGGGCCCCACATAGCCCTCCATACAGAATTGGCCCCACATAGCCCTCCATACAGAATAATGGGCCCCACATAGCCCTCCATACAGAATAATGGGCCCCACATAGCCCTCCATACAGAATAATGGGCCCCACATAGCCCTCCATACAGAATAATGGGCCGCACATAGCCCTCCATACAGAATAATGTGCTCCACATAGTCCTCCATACAGAATAATGGGCCCCACATAGCCCTCCATACAGAATAATGTGCTCCACATAGTCCTCCATACAGAATAATGGACCCCACATAGCCCTCCATACAGAATAATGGGCCCCACATAGTCCTCCATACAGAATAATGGTCCCCACATAGCCCTCCATACAGAATAATGAGCCCCACATAGTCCTCCATACAGAATAATGAGCCCCACATAGCCCTCCATACAGAATAATGGGCCCCACATAGTCCTCCATACAGAATAATGGACCCCACATAGCCCTCCATACAGAATAATGGGCCCCACATAGTCCTCCATACAGAATAATGGTCCCCACATAGCCCTCCATACAGAATAATGTGCTCCACATAGTCCTCCATACAGAATAATGGGCCCCACATAGCCCTCCATACAGAATAATGGGCCCCACATAGCCCTCCATACAGAATAATGGGCCCCACATAGCCCTCCATACAGAATAATGGGCTCCACATAGTCCTCCATACAGAATAATGGGCCCCACATAGTCCTCCATACAGAATAATGGGCCCCACATAGTCCCCATACAGAATAATGGGCCCCACATAGCTCTTCATACAGAATAATGGGCCCCACATAGCCCTCCATACAGAATAATGGGCCCCACATAGTCCCCATACAGAATAATGGGCCCCACATAGCTCTCCATACAGAATAATGGGCCCCACATAGCCCTCCATACAGAATAATGGACCCCACATAGTCCCCATACAGAATAATGATATACATTTATCTGGCCTCCATGCTGTTAATTTTGCCTTATACATTGTATATATAGCATTTTCTGTCCTCTGCAGCGTTACAATGACGAGGCGTTCTTTACATCCTAGTGCACTTGTAAGTGTAAGGAAGGAAATTGGAAAAGGAAACCGGAAAGGGATGAGCATCAGTGAAGACAAAATGCAGTGTAGGATATCGCGCTAATCCAGTCTGCGATCATAGGCAAGCAGATTACCTGTACTGGAGCATATTGAGCGGGGTGTGGGGGGGGGGAGATATGGGGGTACCGCACCTGGCTGTATGCAGATTTTTGGCCTCTGATGAGTTTTTTACCTGGTCTTATATTTGGGTTGTCAGCTAATTTTACAGGCGCTTTAATAGGAAAGCTCTAGGTAGAGCCCTGCCGGGGCCTTCTTCCTCAGTGTTGTCGGGGCCTTCTTCCTCAGTGTTGTCGGGGCCTTCTTCCTCAGTGTTGTCGGGGCCTTCTTCCTCAGTGTTGTCGGGGCCTTCTTCCTCAGTGTTGTCGGGGCCTTCTTCCTCAGTGTTGTCGGGGCCTTCTTCCTCAGTGTTGTCGGGGCCTTCTTCCTCAGTGTTGTCGGGGCCTTCTTCCTCAGTGTTGTCGGGGCCTTCTTCCTCAGTGTTGTCGGGGCCTTCTTCCTCAGTGTTGTCGGGGCCTTCTTCCTCAGTGTTGTCGGGGCCTTCTTCCTCAGTGTTGTCGGGGCCTTCTTCCTCAGTGTTGTCGGGGCCTTCTTCCTCAGTGTTGTCGGGGCCTTCTTCCTCAGTGTTGTCGGGGCCTTCTTCCTCAGTGTTGTCGGGGCCTTCTTCCTCAGTGTTGTCGGGGCCTTCTTCCTCAGTGATGTCGGGGCCTTCTTCCTCAGTGTTGTCGGGGCCTTCTTCCTCAGTGTTGTCGGGGCCTTCTTCCTCAGTGATGTCGGGGCCTTCTTCCTCAGTGATGTCGGGGCCTTCTTCCTCAGTGATGTCGGGGCCTTCTTCCTCAGTGATGTCGGGGCCTTCTTCCTCAGTGATGTCGGGGCCTTCTTCCTCAGTGATGTCGGGGCCTTCTTCCTCAGTGATGTCGGGGCCTTCTTCCTCAGTGACGTCGGGGCCTTCTTCTTCCTCAGTGACGTCGGGGCCTTCTTCCTCAGTGACGTCGGGGCCTTCTTCCTCAGTGACGTCGGGGCCTTCTTCCTCAGTGACGTCGGGGCCTTCTTCCTCAGTGACGTCGGGGCCTTCTTCCTCAGTGACGTCGGGGCCTTCTTCCTCAGTGACGTCGGGGCCTTCTTCCTCAGTGACGTCGGGGCAGTTCTTGTAGTCAGTGAAAGTCAGCCGGCTTAGTATTAGTCAAATAGACGTGACTTGTACTCACTCTCAGGAGTGGGGAAGAAGTAGGCAATTCCAGATGGATTCACCCTGACTTGTGAGGAGGAGGGAGTCCAACCTTGTAAATAAAGAGAAACTTTAGGGAAATTCGAACCCCACCCATGGATCTCGGAGTCCATTCTTATTTTTTTTTTTTTTTTGTCCAATGATGTCACCTTTAACCCGGGGTTCCCATTAGAAGAAGGGGCCTTTCTCTCCTTTTAGAATCTCCCATAAAAGTCAATGGGGATATTGCAGTGACAGTATGGGAAGATGTTGCTGGTGTACTTACTTTTTTTTATTTTTTTAAGGTTTTTATGCACTTTATAAAACAATAAAAAAATCTGTTCTGTATGAAATGAGTGGTGCTGTGAGTGGGTAGAGGGCGCTGCCAGCCGTCATGCCGCCTGCCTGCTCATCCATTTCTTTCATGTTCTCCGGTTTCTCTGTGATCGGGGTCATTGGGTTGGTCGGTGACATGAATGCACTGCTGAGCTTGCATCTCGGGCCGGGCGGAGAATATAGGCCGTGTGTCCGCATTCTTACTTAAAATACTCCCTCTGAATAGAGAGAAGGGGAACGAGTTTCATGGGCTTTCCAAAAATAAGTGCACCCCTCCCCCCACCTCTAACTTTATACAGAGTTGTGATCAATTCCTGACCTCCCCTTTGAGAGGAACCATAGCTCGGGCCGGCTTAAATGGCTGATAACAGGGAATAATGGTATCCTACTACACAGGAACTGCATAGCTCAGACTGGCTTAAATGGCTGATAACAGGGAATAATTGTATCCTACTGCACAGGAACTGCATAACTCGGACTGGCTTAAATGGCTGATAACAGGGAATAATTGCATCCTACTACACAGGAACTGCATAGCTCGGACTGGCTTAAATGGCTGATAACAGGGAATAATTGTATCCTACTGCACAGGAACTGCATAGCTCGGACTGGCTTAAATGGCTGATAACAGGGAATAATTGCATCCTACTACACAGGAACTGCATAGCTCGGACTGGCTTAAATGGCTGATAACAGGGAATAATTGTATCCTACTGCACAGGAACTGCATAGCTCGGACTGGCTTAAATGGCTGATAACAGGGAATAATTGCATCCTACTACACAGGAACTGCATAGCTCGGACTGGCTTAAATGGCTGATAACAGGGAATAATTGTATCCTATATTAAAATGCAGAGCGTATAGTTTGGATATAATGTCCCTTTAAGACCCATTTTGTATTCGGCTCTCTGAAGAATACGGATTGATTTGCACCATGTTTTTTTTTTTTATTTTTTTTACTTTTTTTTGCAATAATTGCATTAAATAATATTTACTGTAAGGCCAAATAACAGGATACAAATGAATAATTCTGCCTTATTACCCAGATGTTTTGTACCTGAGGGTGCCGGTGTACTTACTATGAAAATTCACGCTAAATTAACTGCATAATCTTGATGAGCATTTTAGGAGTCAAGCTAGTTTTCAATATTGGACAGGGAATTTTCAGAAATTATTATACATCCATTTTGGCATGGATTTTTTTTTTTCAGTAAGTACACAAGGCTCATCAGGTTTAAGAGGTTTATTTAATAATGGTGCAGTTTGTATTGGGAAATCTGGTGAGTGATCTGAAAAGGAATTGCTACCTATGAGAGCAGCATAATGTAGGCACAGAGATCCTGATAACAGTGATGTGTCACTTCTTATTAGGTTGCTTGCTCTGGTTTTTATAAAATCAGTGTTTTATCAGCAGGAGATTATCACTAGAGGACTACTTTGGTGCTGCCTGGTATTCCAACCCCACCCCCTTCACTGATTGGCAGCTTTCTGCCAATGCACAGTGTACACAGAAAGTTGCTAATCAGTGGTGTGATCGGTGTCATACAGAGCTCAGCATTTAGAGCACTGCTAGATCTCCAGCAGAGAAAACAGGGATTTTATCAAAACTGCAGCAAGCAATATAGTAATGGACATATCGCTGGAATCAGGGTGTCTGCCCCTACATGTTGCTGCTCCGAAAAAAAACCAAAAAACTTGTGACAGACTCCCTCTAATGGAATCTGTACAATACAGTTTTAGGGGCTCCCTCTAGTGGTAGTTGAAGGAAGTCAGAATTTTATAAAAAAAAATTTCAAAAATCTTTTATTGAAGTGTATCAACGAGACAGGATACATACAAAGTAAGTGCAATTGCACCATTACAATATAGACAATAAAGAATTTTATAATTTAAAGGGAATCTGTCAGCAGGTTTTTGCTACCTCATCTGAGAGCAGCATAATGTAAGCAAAGAGATCCTGAATCCAATGATATATCACTTAGATTACTGGGTACAGCTTTCCTGAGACAATCAGAATTTTTAGATTTAGTCATGTAGATGTCTAAAGAGCTGCCCCCGCCCACACCAGGGTCTCTATAGATGTTATACATTGACACAGCAGGAGCTGTGCTGGACTCCATGATAAGAGTCCTGCTGCTTAAACAAACATAGCAAATAAACAGATGGAACCTTAACCATACAGGCATCCCTGAATTCTCTGTCAACCCCTGCAGCATGCCGTCTTCAGCTTACATAGCAAAAACCTGCTGACAGATTCCCTTTATTTAATATCTACTAATGCAGTTGAACATTAGATAGAACTGTCCATGGTGTCTTCTGGGGACTTCTTTATCTGGGGAAGTTTCTGCTTTCGGGGATCTTAACTTTCAGTCTTTCTCACTTAGTTTGGCCAAACCAACGATGTGGTGACCCTCGTGAACCGCCTGATGGTCGAGTACAGCACATCCGGCCGCCTGGACAACATCACCCGCGTCATGAGCCTCCACCCGCAATACCTGGAGTCCTTCCTCCGCACACAGTTCTACATGCTCCGTATGGACGGACCCCTGCCATTCCATTACAGGCACTACATCGCCATCATGGCAAGTACTCATGTCCTCTGTTACTTTCTATTTGCTCCTAATCACAATATTAGGCTCTGTTCACATGTGCCAGTTTACAACACACACAGTATTTATATAATATATATAGAAATATATATACACAACATATCTCATATATATACTGTATATGCATTTAATATATATTTGATTAATTGAAAAACTGATGCAAATGGAAGCTTCTTTTAAAGCAAGCATATCCTTTTGTTTTCTATTTTATGTTGCATTCTTCTTTTATTTCTCTTTTTTTCTTTTTTTTTTTTTTTATTTAAATATATCAGATTTGTTTCTTTAAAATAACCCAAGAGAGTGTTAGGAGTTCAGCCATGTTCACACGGGGCATTTTTGAAGCATTTTTTTTTACATATCATTTTTATTCTTTTCTGCAAATACATGCTACAAAAGCGCTGCTTTTTGAAGTGACCGCAACACCTATGAGATTCCAGAAATCCCATGCACACAAAGGGGACTCACCTGTTTTTTTTCTTGTTTTTGTTTTTTTTTTCCTGACTGAAATGAAAAACTGCTGTCAATTCTTTAAGTTTTTGCTGCTTTTTTCCAGCAATGCAATGAAAGTGCAAAAACATGGCTCCTTTTTTTTTCTTGCTCTTTTTTTTTTTTTTTTTTTTTTTTCCTGCTCCTTTCTTTCTGCTTTTTTTTTCTCTGCTCCTTTTTTGTCTGCTCTTTTTTTCCTGCTCCTTTTTCTTCTTTTTCCTGCTTTTTTTCTGCTTTTTTTTTCCCTGCTCTTTTTTTTCTGCTCCTTTTTGTTTTTCTGCTTTTTTCTTGCTGCTCATTCTTTTTCCCGTTCATTTTTTTTTTTGCTCCATTTTTTCCGCTCCTTTTTTTTCTGTGCCCTTTTTTTTTTTTTTTTTTTTTTTTTTTTTTTTTTTTTTTTTTAGCTTTTGATGCATTTTTTTTGTCCCCTTATGTGGTGTCTGACACACTGCCCCTTACACATTGCCATCCACATGCCACCGTTTGACTCAATTTGGTCACAAAATTAATCGGCCATGGTATATGTCTCCTGTTCCAATTCCGCTGTATATATTTGGGCCTAAAGGTTGTGAAATGCGCTGGGTGTATAATAGTCAATGACCCTTTTCTGGGCTCCGCAGGCGGCGGCGCGGCACCAGTGCGGGTACCTGATAAACATGCACGTGGACGAATTCCTGAACACAGGAGGATCCTCCGAATGGCTGAACGGGTTGGACTATGTGCCACAGAGGCTAAAAAATCTCAACGAAATCAACAAGCTCCTCGCACACAGACCATGGTTAATAACCAAAGATCACATACAGGTAATGGTGCCAGCGGTGGCTCTATGGAGTGGGATTAGCAGTGTATAGAACAAGTATATAGTATAATGTACAGGTTGATTTTTGTCATTTCATAAACCTGTCGTCATATTTTTCATTCCAGAAACTGGTGAAAACGGGAGAGAACAACTGGTCGCTGGCCGAGCTGGTGCACGCCGTGGTTCTGCTGGCTCATTACCACGCGCTGGCCAGTTTTGTGTTCGGCAGCGGCATCAATCCAGAGAGAGACCCCGAACATTCGAATGGGCACCATCTAGTGGTGAAAAACAAGCTGTGCGTTTGTGATCTCGCCAACGACAATAGTATAGAGAACTGGGGCCTGATGAGCAACAGCACTGAGGTCAGTGAAGAAAAACGAGACCTGCTCCTCATTCTGATATAGCTTACTTCTTATTACTCTCTCTTCATTGGGGGACACAGGTGACCATGGGGTGGATGCTGCTGCCACTAGGCAAGAAAATTAACTCCTTCTCGGCAGGGTACACCATCCGGAGCCAAGCCGATCAGTTTTAGCTTGGCGATCTTTCCACAATCTGGATCTTGTCAGAGCTACTCTGCTCTATGTATAAAGGACAGCATCTTTCAGATGTTCAGATACTCTGTTCGTGATTCCCGATGGCCATCACAAGGGGCTACCTGGTTCCGAGGCCATCATCGTTCTATTGATCTGATCTGCCATCTTGGAACCATATCAAGTAAAGGATAGACCCGACCCAGTCACGGTCACAGCTCATGTTACCCATGCAGTATGGGCCTCCTGGGGTCTCGATGTCACAACTCTGTAAGGCTGCTACCTGGTCCTCTCTTCATACTTTTACCAAGTTCTACAGAGGGCACACTTTTGCTTCCGAAGAAGCCATCCTTGGTAGGAAGGTTCTTCAAACGGCTTATGCCTGAGCTTCGCTTCCTTCTGTTTCCTCCCATTTTCGGGACTTTTTTAGGACGTTCCATGGTCTCTTTTGTCCCCTCAATGAAGTGATAGAGAAAAGAAGATTTTGGGTACTCACCGTAAAATCTTTCTCGGAGCCTTCATTGGGGGACAGAGCACTCGCCCTTGTTGGTGTAACTACTTTACCTTCATAGGTTCTTGCCTTAGGCCTTGTGCCCACAGGACTTTTTTCCTTGCTTTTTTTTTTAATCGATAAAAAGCAGGGAAAAATCATCCCAGCAAAGTCTATGAGAATCGTGTCTTGCTGTGCACACATTGCTTCTTTTTTCCTTGCCGTTTTGGTTGCTGAAAAAAGAAGCAGTGTGTCAATTGTTTCTGGGTTTTTTCCTGCCTTTTTCCCTTTCTCAATAGCATGAAAAGAAGCAAAAAAAAAAAAGCTTGGAAAAAAGCAGCTTCTTTCCTGCAAAGACGTGCTTTTTTTGTGCTGAAAAAAAAAAAAGCACTGTGGGCACATAGCCTTACTGTTGCTTCTCCTACTGCTTATTCACTGGTGATGTGTCGGTCACGACCGATCCAAGACAAAGAGCCAACGCCTCAGTGAGAGCCACTAAATTCTCTTAATGGCTCTCACTGGGCGTAAAGTTGTGGGGTTTGGTGGACAAATCCCCACCCACATGAATAAAACCCCACCCAGTCAACAATTAATTGGCCCATTGTAAGTGGGCGGAGTTTTGGCAGCGGGTGGCCAGGGTTTCGGCCATGTTAACATAATCTTAAATGTGTCCGCATATTTAATAGGGATCCATATAGAATCCAAAAGATCCGGGTATTTTTGCTGAGCGGAGCCAAGGGAGCGGAATCTCCAAAAAGAGCTGGACTGCCAATCACTATTTCTACTGATTAGCTTGGTTCCAGTTGGTGGGTGTAACCTGCTGAGGGTGAGTTAACTATTTTGCATAGGGGCAGTAGCATATACCTATGGCTTCATGTGTTCCCCATTGAAGGCTCCGAGAGAGATTTTGCAGGGAGTACCCAAAATCCTCTTTTATTAGGAGGAATCTCAACTTTTATTTAGGGACTCTTCTAAATGGGAGCACTCCCTACATGGGTCCAATTAAAGGCAGGGGTTTCTCCAAAATCATCAAGGCACACTTTTTTTTTTTCTTCTTTTAAGACCTCAAAGTTTTTGTTATACACTACACATGCACAGTAGACAGTGGAATCCATGGGAGAACAGGGACCAGTAGTTTGGGTTGGAGCTAATCCTAGGAGAAAACCTTGCGTTCTGTGAGGAAGCTGAATCTAAGGGGTCATTGGACTTTCCACAAAGAAAGGGGGCTCAGCCGGTCACAACAGCCAGGGGGGCTCAGCCGGTCACAACAGCCAGGGGGGCTCAGCCGGTCACAACAGCCAGGGGGGCTCAGCCGGTCACAACAGCCAGGGGGGCTCTACAAAGTATTGTCATGAAGGGGGTGAATATTTCTGAGGTTGTAGTAGTCAGTATCAGTGACAATTGAGAAACCATTTGTTACATTAGTTGTTTTCAGCTATTTACATTGTTTTTCTATAATCAGTTTATTCCAGACTGCAGAAAGTTCGTAAATTTGCTGTTAAACTAAATGTGCAATAATTTTAATTTAGACTGTAGATGGTAAATACACCTTTTTGGGCTTTATGAAAAAAGAAGGTATCCAGCATCCAGTTCTGATTTAATATTTAGCTTCAGACTAAGGACCTATTCGTCCGAAACGCGTCTTCAAACAGACACTGCTATGATGCGTTTTTTATAAACAAGGAACTATGGAACTTTTTAATGATTTTTGAATAAAATATAACTTTTAATATTAATCGCAGCTGGATACCTTCTTTTTCCTGAACCTTTCTGTAGTGAGGTCTAACTACAAATAATTCCATGCACCGTTCTGGCTAAAGGAATCTCCTAAAGGGTGAGCTGGTTTATTTTCTTTTTCTTTTTGGGCTTTATGTACCTGGAGTTGATGATGATTGATCATTCACAGAATACCGACTATGAAAGTGAGATTGAACTTCTGATGGAAAGAATGAAGAAACTGCAAGAAGAGCGCGAGGAGGAGGAGGCGTCTCAGGAGGAGATGGCCACGCGCTTCGAGAAAGAGAAGAAGGAAAGTCTTCTAGTTATGTCTGGAGGTAAGCGCAGCACGAGGAAGATAAATTATAATAACTCAGTGTATCGTACCTTAGTAAAGGAAGAGCGGAATTCACAAAGAAGATTTCCACTTTTATTATCCCCCTTATAAATTTAAATACCCAGCTCGTCCAGAACCCTGAATGACACAAGTGTCCCAGTTCATAACTACACAGAGCTCTCTAGCCGGGCATTAGGCAATCATTGATTCAGCATGGCTTTCATCAGACACTTTCCCATTGAGAGCAATGGGGAGGTCGTAGTGCTGGCCTGACAAAAATGCTGGGAGTTGTAGTTACATAGCAGAAAGTTGCTGACCCTTTCCATTTTATGTTCAATCTATTTTTATTGTAAACATATCATATTATACATATACATCATGAAAAACTGAATGACTGACATGTCAAACTTTTTATAAATTGCATAGTAAAGAAATCATGTTTTCTCAATCTGTCTCGATCTCAATTTGACCGGATAAACCCTTTCCATTTTAAAGGTAAAAAAGTGGCCATATTGGATCACAATGTATCGCATTTTTCGTTGTATAAGGCACACCAGATTATAAGACTCACCCCAAATTTTAGAGATAAGAAAGGTAAAAATAAAAAAATGGGGTTTGTCTTATACTCTGATGTCTTACCGGAGGAGGTCAGGAGTGGTTGTGGAGCGGGGTCTCAGGAGGCAACGGAGGGGATTGGAGTAGGGTGTGCTGGCTGTGTGGAGTAGGGTGGTGCACTGGGTTTCCCAGAAACTGTCGGCAATGCGGGCTTCAAACAAATGGCACCCAGAGTATGTGCTTGTGCAAATTGAGCGCTCCGCTCAATGACAAGTCAAGATCTCAACTGTGCCCACGTGCCACCTTCAGGCGCCATTTTCCTTAAGTCCACTGCTGAGATATCAGTGGGCTGGAGGCAGCGCGCATGGAGATGAGATATTGAGCTGAGAGCTCCATCTGCACATGCGCCGTCTCCGGGCGGCATTATTTGAAGCCGCACCACCGACAGAGCATCTGGGACACCCACCGCACAGCCCTGCTACGCACAGCCTCCCCCGCAGCCAGTACAGCCCCCACCGCAGCCATCACGCAGCCAGCACAGCCCCGCACCGCCAACAGAGCATCTCACCCGCCCTCTGTCCAGTTGCACATCAGCTCCACAGCCAGCACAGCGCACATTCTCCACCCCCCCTCCCCGGTAAGCTACATTCGGATTTTAAGACTCTCCCATAATTTTCCTCCCACATTTTTGGGAGGAAAAGTGCGTCATATAATCGAAAAATACGGTATGTAATGGGACACTTGTCCTCCAAATGGATGTAAGACCACCACCTATTAGGGAATAAAGGTTTCCTGGGCGTGATCACCTACGGAAAGGACGGAGATGTAACACTACAGACTGCGCGGCCGCCCCTTCAAATAACTGATGGGTTGCGGCACCACCAATTTTAATATTGATCTATACAGAGTCTGCGTAAAACCCCTTTAAATGTGCAAGGTGGAAAAACCCCTTTTAGATGCCCTTTATCCCATACAACCCGGGCAGCGGCTCACAATATGGCAGGATAGAATGCCAGATAGAGATCTGAGAGGCGAGCGACCTTGACGTGGTTATACATTATATAAGTAGGACTCCCATGGAAAGTTTTTCATGATTTGGAGCAGAGCCACGAGTCACAGATTGTGACGTTAAAGATCTGCGTTCTGCACTTCTGTAACATTTCCCATTTGTCTCCCGGCCCCATAGTGACTTTGCTTCTATGGGGGGGGGGGGTGGGGTTGGGGGGGGGCGTTCTACTTATTTTTATAAATGGTTATATATTAACACAACCTAAAGGGTAATCCAAATGAAGAACTGCAGTCAGATATTTCCCATTTCAAAAAATGACTGATAACAGGGAACAATAGACTGCATTCATCTGCAAAGGAAAGAGCATAGACTTTAGGCTGCCCCAACGTGCGGCTGAGGCGGGGGTAGTCATACTGCTTGGTGTTTAAAGGGAACCTGTCACTTGTTTCATCTTGCATTAACCACAGAGAATATCAACACAATTGCAACCAGGTATTTTTTTTTTCTGACATGCTGTGGGGTTTTAGAGAACATATACATTTAAAGATCCGTCCGTGTGCCGATTGACTTGTCAGTTACTTAGATCGGTGATTGGAAAAGCCAGCCAGGGGTGACAGCACACCTCTCACCCCCTACTGCCAAATGAGCAGCACCTGCAACTTAAGCACCACTTTTGTGAGAGCCTATGCAGAGCGCAGAAGTCAAGATGAGTTTATCATCTGCTATACTCTGCATACACAGCGACCAAGGTGACAAAGTTCTCAGTATAATGAAGTGAGCTTTGTTACCTCTGTTCCTGCCTATGCAGAGCGTAGCATACAAGAAAAATTTATCATTTCCTACACTCTGCATACTCAGCGGCCAAGGTGACAAAGTTCTCAGTATAATGAAGTGAGCTTTGTTACCTCGGTCCCTGCCTATGCAGAGCGTAGTAGCCAATGACACACTCCTCTCGGGTGCTGCATTCTATATATTCTGCCTCCGAATATTTATTGTAGTTTTATGTCACTACATTTTAATTAAATTAAGCACAAAAAAAATTAAAGTGTGTGTGTGTGTATAATATATAATACATATACATACATGGATATCTATCTAATAGTATAATATATATATTAACGATAGAGCGATAAATGCTGATTAATTTGTCTACATATATCTATTATATAGCTATCAGGTTCTTCTTTGATGGCTTGTGACTATCAATCTTCCTCTTGATTACATTCCAGAGGTTTTCAATAGGGTTCAGGTCTGAAGATTGGGCTGGCCATGACAGGGTTTTGATGTGGGGGTCCTTCATCCACACATTGGTTGACCTAGCTGTGTGGCATGGCGCATTGTCCTGCTGGAAAAAACAGTCCTCAGAGTTGGGGAACATTGCCTGAGCAGAAGGGAGCAACTGTTTTTCCAGGATAACCTTGTATGCGGCTTGATTCATACGTCCTTCGCAAAGTTTAACCTGACCAATTTCAGCCTTGCTGAAGCATCCCCAGATCATCATCGATCCTCCACCAAATTTTACAGTGGGTGCAAGACACTGTGGCTTGTAGGCTTCTCCAGGTCTCTGTCTAACTATTAGACAACCAGGTGTTGGGCAAAGCTAAAAAGGTCAATGCGCCATGCCACACAGCTAGGTCAACCAATGTGTGGATGAAGGACCACCACATCAAAACCCTATCATAGCCAGCCCAATCTCCAGACCTGAACCTCATTGAAAACCTCTGGAATGTAATCAAGCAAAAGATGGATAGTCACAAGCCATCAAACAAAGAAGAACGTCTTACAGTTTTGCACCAGGAGTGGCATAAGGTCACCCAAAAGCAGTGTGACAGACTGGTGGAAAGCAGCCAAGACGCATGAAAGCTGTGAATAAAAATCATAGTTATTCCACAAAATATTGATTTCTGAATCTTCCTGAGGTAAAACATTATTAGTATTGTTGGTTCTAAATGATTCTGAACTTGTTTTCTTTGCATTATTTGAGGTGTGAAAGCACTGTGCATTATGTGCATTGTTTTGTTATTTTGACCATTTCTCATTTTCAGAAAATAAATACAACATTTATTGCTTGGAAATTCGGAGACGTCGTCAGTAGTTTATAGAATAAAAGAACAATTTACATTTTACTCAAAAATATAAAGAGAAAAATCGAAAATTTTTTATATATATATATATATATATATATATATATATATATATATATATATAAAATATATGTAGATAAATCAGCATTATTTTTTAATACATGTGTTTGGGGATAATACTGGAGTGTTGGAAGGGATTCAGTAGGGGCTAAGTTTTTAGGGTTGGGGGGTTCTCTCGGCACGGACTTAAGCGGGGGGAGAGGCATTAATTACAGAGCACTTAACCGCCCCTAGTCCTTACTCCTTGGTTAAAAATACCTGAGCTGTCGCTGTATGTAGGTGACAACTAATATTTACTCGGGTTAACACCCAACAGATCGATCTGCGCCGGACTTTACCCCTTTTATTTCATGAATATCATTTTTAGGCTATTTACCAAAGAAAAACTTGTATTTCTGGATTGTCTCAATCCGCAGCTTTGTGTATATATCTATATATACGGAGGTCGGCTGCAGCTCATGTTTAGATATGGCAGCTTAAATCTGCTGTGGGGGGCAAACGATACTCGTCCTCCCAGGTAAGGTCTGTGAGTATGTGTGATGGGTGTAAGCGATGTTGTGCGCCTCGGGCAGCGATTTGCCCGTGTCGCACAACCAACGGGGGCAGGTATGCATGCTAGCGATATCGATACAGATATCGCAGCGTGTAAAGCGGCCTTAAGTGAAATTTGTTACCCGTGACCCCGTAAATAAAGAGTAAGGATCTCCGTTTGTTGCAGATTTATAAACCCCGGGATCTGTTTGATGCAGATTTTTAACACCCCCTTCCCCCCCGGGATCTCCGTTTGTTGTAGATGTATAAACCCCCGGGATCTCTGTTGCAGATTTATAAACCCCCGGGATCTCTATTGTAGATTTATAAACCCCTGGGATCTCTGTTGCAGATTTATAAACCCCCGGGATCTCTATTGTAGATTTATAAACCCCCGGGATCGCAGTTTGTTGCAGATTTATAAACCCCGGGATCTGTTTGATGCAGATTTTTAACACCCCCTTCCCCCCCGGGATCTCCGTTTGTTGTAGATGTATAAACCCCCGGGATCTCTGTTGCAGATTTATAAACCCGCGGGATCTCTATTGTAGATTTATAAACCCCCGGGATCTCTATTGTAGATTTATAAACCCCCGGGATCTCTATTGTAGATTTATAAACCCCCGGGATCTCTATTGTAGATTTATAAACCCACGGGATCTCTATTGTAGATTTATAAACCCCCGGGATCGCAGTTTGTTGCAGTTTTATAAACCCGCGGGATCTCTATTGTAGATTTATAAACCCCCGGGATCTCTATTGTAGATTTATAAACCCCCGGGATCTCTATTGTAGATTTATAAACCCCCGGGATCTCTATTGTAGATTTATAAACCCCCGGGATCTCTATTGTAGATTTATAAACCCCTGGGATCTCTATTGTAGATTTATAAACCCCCGGGATCTCTATTGTAGATTTATAAACCCGCGGGATCTCTATTGTAGATTTATAAACCCCCGGGATCGCAGTTTGTTGCAGTTTTATAAACCCGCGGGATCTCTATTGTAGATTTATAAACCCCCGGGATCTCTATTGTAGATTTATAAACCCGCGGGATCTCTATTGTAGATTTATAAACCCCCGGGATCGCAGTTTGTTGCAGTTTTATAAACCCGCGGGATCTCTATTGTAGATTTATAAACCCCCGGGATCTCCGTTTGTTGTAGATGTATAAACCCCCGGGATCTCTATTGTAGATTTATAAACCCCCGGGATCTCTATTGTAGATTTATAAACCCCCGGGATCGCAGTTTGTTGCAGTTTTATAAACCCACGGGATCTCTATTGTAGATTTATAAACCCCCGGGATCTCTATTGTAGATTTATAAACCCCTGGGATCGAAGTTTGTTACAGTTTTATAACCCCTGGGATCTCTATTGTAGATTTATAAACCCGCGGGATCTCTATTGTAGATTTATAAACCCGCGGGATCTCTATTGTAGATTTATAAACCCCCGGGATCTCCATTGTAGATTTATAAACCCCCGGGATCTCTATTGTAGATTTATAAACCGCCGGGATCTCTATTGTAGATTTATAAACCCCCGGATCTCTATTGTAGATTTATAAACCCCCGGGATCTCTATTGTAGATTTATAAACCCCCGGGATCTCTTTTGTAGATTTATAAACCCCCGGGATCGCAGTTTGTTGCAGTTTTATAAACCCGCGGGATCTCTATTGTAGATTTATAAACCCCCGGGATCTCTATTGTAGATTTATAAACCCCCGGGATCTCTATTGTACATTTATAAACCCCCGGGATCTCTATTGTAGATTTATAAACCCCCGGGATCTCTATTGTAGATTTATAAACCCCCGGGATCGCAGTTTGTTGCAGTTTTATAAACCCACGGGATCTCTATTGTAGATTTATAAACCCCCGGGATCTCTATTGTAGATTTATAAACCGCCGGGATCTCTATTGTAGATTTATAAACCCCCGGATCTCTATTGTAGATTTATAAACCCCCGGGATCTCTATTGTAGATTTATAAACCCCCGGGATCTCTATTGTAGATTTATAAACCCCCGGGATCGCAGTTTGTTGCAGTTTTATAAACCCGCGGGATCTCTATTGTAGATTTATAAACCCCCGGGATCTCTATTGTAGATTTATAAACCCCCGGGATCTCTATTGTAGATTTATAAACCCCCGGGATCGCAGTTTGTTGCAGTTTTATAAACCCACGGGATCTCTATTGTAGATTTATAAACCCCCGGGATCTCTATTGTAGATTTATAAACCCCTGGGATCGAAGTTTGTTACAGTTTTATAAACCCCTGGGATCTCTATTGTAGATTTATAAACCCGCGGGATCTCTATTGTAGATTTATAAACCCGCGGGATCTCTATTGTAGATTTATAAACCCCCGGGATCTCCATTGTAGATTTATAAACCCCCGGGATCTCTATTGTAGATTTATAAACCGCCGGGATCTCTATTGTAGATTTATAAACCCCCGGATCTCTATTGTAGATTTATAAACCCCCGGGATCTCTATTGTAGATTTATAAACCCCCGGGATCTCTATTGTAGATTTATAAACCCCCGGGATCTCTATTGTAGATTTATAAACCCCCGGGATCGCAGTTTGTTGCAGTTTTATAAACCCGCGGGATCTCTATTGTAGATTTATAAACCCCTGGGATCTCTATTGTAGATTTATAAACCCCCGGGATCTCTATTGTACATTTATAAACCCCCGGGATCTCTATTGTAGATTTATAAACCCCCGGGATCTCTATTGTAGATTTATAAACCCCCGGGATCGCAGTTTGTTGCAGTTTTATAAACCCACGGGATCTCTATTGTAGATTTATAAACCCCCGGGATCTCTATTGTAGATTTATAAACCCCCGGGATCTCTATTGTAGATTTATAAACCGCCGGGATCTCTATTGTAGATTTATAAACCCCCGGATCTCTATTGTAGATTTATAAACCCCCGGGATCTCTATTGTAGATTTATAAACCCCCGGGATCTCTATTGTAGATTTATAAACCCCCGGGATCGCAGTTTGTTGCAGTTTTATAAACCCGCGGGATCTCTATTGTAGATTTATAAACCCCCGGGATCTCTATTGTAGATTTATAAACCCCCGGGATCTCTATTGTAGATTTATAAACCCCCGGGATCTCTATTGTAGATTTATAAACCCCCGGGATCTCTATTGTAGATTTATAAACCCCCGGGATCGCAGTTTGTTGCAGTTTTATAAACCCGCGGGATCTCTATTGTAGATTTATAAACCCCCGGGATCTCTATTGTAGATTTATAAACCCCCGGGATCTCTATTGTAGATTTATAAACCCCCGGGATCTCTATTGTAGATTTATAAACCCCCGGGATCTCTATTGTAGATTTATAAACCCCCGGGATCTCTATTGTAGATTTATAAACCCCCGGGATCTCTATTGTAGATTTATAAACCCCCGGGATCTCTATTGTAGATTTATAAACCCCCGGGATCTCTATTGTAGATTTATAAACCCGCGGGATCTCTATTGTAGATTTATAAACCCCCGGGATCTCTATTGTAGATTTATAAACCCCCGGGATCTCTATTGTAGATTTATAAACCTCCGGGATCTCTAGTGTAGATTTATAAACCCCGGGATCTCTATTGTAGATTTATAAACCCCCGGGATCTCTATTGTAGATTTATAAACCCCCGGGATCTCTATTGTAGATTTATAAACCCCCGGGATCTCTATTGTAGATTTATAAACCCCCGGGATCTCTATTGTAGATTTATAAACCCCCGGGATCTCTATTGTAGATTTATAAACCCCCGGGATCTCTATTGTAGATTTATAAACCCCCGGGATCTCTATTGTAGATTTATAAACCCCCGGGATCTCTATTGTAGATTTATAAACCCCCGGGATCTCTATTGTAGATTTATAAACCTCCGGGATCTCTAGTGTAGATTTATAAACCCCGGGATCTCTATTGTAGATTTATAAACCCCCGGGATCTCTATTGTAGATTTTCCTCATAACTTTCAATGGAGAAGTGAAATCTGAACATTTTTTAAAATGCAAAATTGACTCTTTCCAGTCTTTCGCCGTTCATGAGGCTTTCCTGGTTCCCCCATCCAGTCTCTATGCTGTTACAACACATGAGCCCTGCAGCCAATGGCAGGTGGTTATATGTGTGTCAACACGAGCCCTGCAGCCAATCGACGTCATTACATGTCTCTGGAGCACGAAGGACAGGGACTAGTCAGGAAACTGGGGAAGCCATGGCACGGGAGTGGAAGAAGGTACATACACACCTATATACACAGGATAGACTTTTTTTTGTTTTTCCCACTTAGGTGTTGATTTCCTTTTGGATATACCATATATGTCAAAGATTGGAGTACACCCTTTAAGCACCATTCCGGTAGGGGGGGTTCAACATTGGAGTGGCGCTTTTGTCTATGCCATCTGGCCCCTCTCATATGCTCACATTCCAGCAGCTTCACCTTTACCGCTCCGATCCCTAGGTGGCATCTTGTGATTGTAATTTCTGACTGGCAGGAAGTCCAAAGTTACATCACAAACTCTCAATACAAGTCTATGAGAGCCAGAACGAGGCTCTCATAGACTTGTATTGCTCCATGAAACACGAGCTGCCGGCTGGTCACAAATCACCAGAGACTGATCGGAGGGACGCTGTCAGAAGATGAAAACACCGGAGGGGTGAGTATATGACAGGGGGCTTAGATATAAAGCACCACTCCAGCAGTGCAATAAAAAAGTGGTGCTTTAAAGGGTGTCCACCTTTTGAGGACCTTTTTTTTATTTTTTTTAGTGCATGTATTTTGGGCTAATAATTGCAATTGGGGCTCAATGAAAAGGTTGCACGGTTTACTTTTTATAGCCTCTGTGTTGCACGCTCTGTTGCTGGCTTCAGGATGAGTTAACTGAGGATCCATCAGTGAGTACAATCAATTTTTTTTATTTTTTTTTTTTTTTTTTTTTTTTTTTTTTTTTTTATAACCTGTCTTTTTCTGAGCTCCTCTGAGATTGTTCGCGGGGTAAATCTAGTGAATGCCGCCCAGGCTTGGGGGTTACCGCTTTTTTCGGCACAGACGTTCCTTCTGGTAACATTGTATCTTCACATTATCTGGAGTCAGAGATCACGGCTGAGCGCCGTCTTGTCAAGATAGAACTGGTTCCCGCTCACACCCGAACTCCAAGCTCTGTTTACTGATCACATCGCTGATACATGTCTCATGCACAAGAAACGTCAACATTTCGGAGAACGCAGACCGTGGATTTCCAAGGACAGCAATCCATAATTTACCACTATAATTACTCTTAAAGGGGCATGCCCATTATATACGTCAATGGCACACCTCTCAGGGAACAGCTCCATCATCTTTCTCTGTGAGAATCAATATGTGTTAAAGGGAATCTGTTGGCAGCTTTTTGGCAGCAGTAGGATGTAGGGACAGAGACCCTGATTGCAGCGATGTATCACTTAGATTACTGGGTGCTACAGTTTTAACGCAATCACTGTTTTCTCTGCAGAGCTCAGAATGCTGAGCTGTGTATAACTCCGCCCTGAACACTGATTGGCCGCTTTCTGTATATAATGCCACCTACACCACTGGCTATTTTCTGTGTATAACCCCTCCCACACCACTGATTGCTTCCTTTGTACACTGTATAGTGACCTAAAGCTGCTAATAAGTGCTGGGGAAGTGATTGGACCAGGAAGCACAAGACGCTTAGTCCTGTAGTGATAATCTCCTGCTGACGAAACAGATTTTATTGAAAATGCAAAATACAGTCCAGTAAAGAGTGCTTTACACGCTGCGACATCGCTAGCGATCTCGTTAGCGATGTGACACGCCAGATCGCACATGTGACCGGCGCTATAAAAGCGACCTATGTGCGATCTCGGCAGATCGCGTCTGCGATCTGGCGTGTCACATCGCGAACGAGATCGCTAACGATGTCGCAGCGTGTAAAGCACCCTTAAGGGACACATGACTGGAATGTGGATCTCTGCGCCTACATCATTTTGTTCGCAGACTACATAGCAACAAATCTTCTCATGGATTCCCTTTGTGTATTCCAGTTATAACATGTTACCGCCTACCCCTTGAAGATACATTCCTATATTCCCCCATACACTTGAGCATTCGGCACAGCCAAGCATTCATGTGTTTTCAATCAAAAGAGGGGAAAGCCAATGCAAAACTTCTTTGGCGTTGCCCTCTCACAATATATCTATGCATTACATTACCTTTACATGAATATAAGTGGACACTTTGCAATGCCTTCTTGCTTGTGATAAGCGGGCACTCCCATGCTCGAGTGCTCAGTACTCGTAACTAGTGATGAGCAGACACTACCATGCTCAGGTGCTCAGTACTGGTACCTAGTGATGAGCAGGCACTACCATGCTCAGGTGCTCAGTACTGGTACCTAGTGATGAGCAGGCACTACCATGCTCAGGTGCTCAGTACTGGTACCTAGTGATGAGCAGGCACTACCATGCTCAGGTGCTCAGTACTGGTACCTAGTGATGAGCGGGCACTACCATGCTCAGGTGCTCAGTTACTGGTACCTAGTGATGAGCAGGCACTACCATGCTCAGGGGCTCGGTACTCATAACTAGTGATGAGCGGGCACTACCATGCTCGAGTGCTCAGTACTCGTAACTAGTGATGAGCGAGCACTACCATGCTCGGGTGCTCTGTACTCGTAACTAGTGATGAGCGGGCACTACCATGCTCGAGTGCTCAGTACTCGTAACTAGTGATGAACGGGCACTACCATGCTCGGGTGCTCTGTACTCGTAACTAGTGATGAGCGGGCACTACCATGCTCGGGGGCTCAGTACTCGTAACTAGTGATGAGCGGGCACTACCATGCTCAGGTGCTCAGTACTGGTAACTAGTGATGAGCGGGCACTACCATGCTCGGGTGCTCAGTACTCGTAACTAGTGATGAGCGAGCACTACCATGCTCGGGTGCTCAGTACTCGTAACTAGTGATGAGCGAGCACTACCATGCTCGGGTGCTCAGTACTCGTAACTAGTGATGAGCGGGCACTACCATGCTCGGGTGCTCAGTACTCGTAACTAGTGATGAGCGGGCACTATCATGCTCGGGTGCTCAGTACTCGTAACTAGTGATGAGCGGGCACTACCATGCTCGGGGGCTCAGTACTTGTAACTAGTGATGAGCGGGCACTATGATGCTCGGGGGCTCGGTACTCGTAACTAGTGATGAGCGAGCACTACCATGCTCTAGTGCTTGGTAGTTGTAACTAGTGATGAGCGGGCACTATCATGCTCGGTTGCTCAGTACTGGTAAGTAGTGATGAGTGGGCACTGCCATGCTCGGGTGCTCAGTATTCATAACTAGTGATGAGTGAGCACTACCATGCTCGGGTGCTCAGTACTCGTAACGAGTACTGAGCACCTGAGCACGGTAGTGCCCGCTCATCACTAGTTACCAGTGCTGAGCACCCGAGCATGGTAGTGCTCGCTCATCACTAGTTACGAGTACTGAGCACTCGAGCATGGTAGTGCCCGCTCATCACTAGTTACGAGTACCGGGCACCCAAGCATGGTAGACGAGTACTGAGCACCCGAGCATGGTAGTGCCCACTCATTACTAGTTACGAGTACTGAGCACCCGAGCATGGTAGTGCCCGCTCATCACTAGTTATGAGTACTAAGCACCCGAGCATGGTAGTGCCCGCTCATCACTAGTTACGAGTACTGAACACCCGAGCATGGTAGTGCCCGCTCATCACTAGTTACGAGTACTGAGCACCTGAGCATGGTAGTGCTCACTCATCACTAGTTACGAGTACTGAACACCCGAGCATGGTAGTGCTCGCTCATCACTAGTTACGAGTACTGAACACCCGAGCATGGTAGTGCTCACTCATCACTAGTTACGAGTACTGAGCACCTGAGCATGGTA